>NC_143223.1:6220479-6523509 GCF_030267445.1 Bombyx mandarina
AAATATATGAAAATGATGATGATAAAAGATGATGAAAATAAAACGCGATTAGTAAATCTAGACAAATAGCTGTAGGAATAATTCCTGAACATATACGAATATACCACATTAATTCATTCATTTACCAATCCTTGCATTACTATTTTTTTAAGTAGTTAATCTTTTAGGCGATTCGAGCACCCAGCTCAATTGCAAATATAAAATTCATCATGTTTAATGAACATTGTAGTGTCTTTCATTTTGTATCTATACTAATATTTAAATCTACAGTGGTTTTTACGGATGTTCCGTTATAACTACTGAACCATACATTCGATTGACTTGAAACTTGGTAACCATGTAGAAAATACATATACTCAATGGATAGGTTAATATTTATATGAGTGTTAGACTCCCTAAACCAGTTGCGGGGGCGTTAATGATGAGAATCTTTGTGGGGGTAAAAAACAATAATGTTAATTTTAAATTACCAGCGAAGCGGACGGGCACAGCTAGTAATATAATATACTAGTATATTCTCACAACTATTTTATATTTAAATATTTTATACCGGTCAGCAGTCTTACTTTGACCTGACCAAGATCTTCTCTGGCGCGTAAAAATTCAATTTCAGCATCGCCGAGGTCGCATTCTGCAAAATCGATAACGTCATCCGTGTGATGCATTTTCTCTCTAATATGAGCTAAAATCTGATTATGCTCAGTGCATTTACTCCGATTCCTTATGAGTTCGTCTTCTCTTTCTGAAATTCAATGATCCATTCGTGAATTTTAAATTTTAACTTTAATCTTGTTTGGTTGAAAATTCCAAACTTATCCCGCTAAAATTTATGGCTTTCGGTCTTATTACTTTCCAAAAGCATGAAGTTCTTACTAAACTAAATGAGAAGAAATAAGCTATTTTATTTTCATATTCATATGAAATTTCGTTCTAAATCGTTTTATTTTCTTGTTAAATTTGTGGTTAAAGTAGTAAAATGCAGATAAATCTGTATGAATTGAATTCCTATACTAGCATACACATTTAAGATTACAATTTTTATTATATTTCAGCATTATTATTAAAATAACACAAGTCTACAGATAACCTATTTCGTTGGTATAAACAGAAGCTGCAACGGTAAAGCTTGAAGAATCAAACTTTACAGGAACTTCCTTCTTTTTTTTTCTACCTAAGCTGATGGTCTAAAGATACCATATCAGCGTAACCCTTACTAGTAGGTGAGGTCACGGGGCTCAAACCTGAAGATGTTGCTAACACGAACCCTAACAAGAGCCGTGCTTCGCAGAATCTACCACCGGATCGGAAACGCAGTGGGCTGTGTCTGTGGGTTAATTTACTCGTCGAGCCCTTCGTCACAAGCGACGGGTTCGACGAGAACGATGACCGGTGCTTGGGGTACCTAGAAGCACCGTTAGTGGATCGGGAGGATCCGAAATCACGTGTTTTAGGCGACGTCGACTGTTTACCATTTGGTCCGCAGGATCGGCTATGTAGTTTCCGGTGGCCACGATGAGAAGATTCTCATGTTGTGACGCTTTATCGAAATGGGGAACTTTCTCAAAACTATACCACTTAACTATATAAATAAAAGTCAATCTCAAACAACCTCTGAGAACATACATCGACGTATGATACTAGTTTAATAAATATCACCTTCGATTTTTGTCATATAATTTTGATGATCGATGTCCAATTGTTCGTACTGAGCCACGTATAGGCCGGGCCCGAGCATCTCGAGTTTTCTCACTATAGCTTCAAGTTCAGCCACGGCGTTTCTCGCACGAATATAGCGGAGGCATAGCGCTGAGGACTGCTCGCATTTGCGTCTTTGAAGCGTTAAAAACCTCTGAACTGTCTGATGACAAATTCGTATAAATTATCACCACGAAACTTTGGGTATTGAATGTATGAATGATTTTTTTTTTCTTTATTTATTCCTTAGACGGGTGGACGAGCTCAGTGCCCACCTTGTGTTAAGTGGTTACTGGAGCCCATAGACATCTACAACGTAAATGGGCCACCCACATTGAGATATAAGTTCTAAGGTCTCAAGTATAGTTACAACGGCTGCCCCACCCTTCAAACCGAAACGCATTACTGCTTCACGGCAGAAATAGGCAGGGTGGTGGTGCCTACCCGCGCGGACTCACGAGATGTCCTACCACCAGTAATTACGCAAATTATATTTTTGCGGGTTTCATTTTTAGTACACGATGTTATTCCTTCACCGTGGAACTACTTAATAATTATGACAAGAATTAATACTAAAACAAAGGCATCATGTTTCATATATTAAACAAACGGGAATACCGTTGATACTATGACGTCAAGTAATAACTGCATTGGCATAGAACTGAACGAACAACATACATATTAATGCATTTGTCGTATTTGACACATGACTCATAAAAGGGGAAGTTCCAATGTAGAAATTGAAGCACGGAACTGCCACCACACCTCTACCAACCATTCCGGTCATAGAATATTTCTACGGTAGTAATGTCTATTGCTGGCCGGCTTACTATACTTTTTTGGAGTATTATATAAATGATACTATAATTAATTTGCCATTCGCTTACGGTGGACTTTCTTACAACTATAATAGTTTTGAAGTCGTCGTGGCCTAAAGGATAAAGGAAAAGGACCTAATAAAAATAAAAAAAATATATTCCGCACCCTACATGCTTCCTATGCACAAACAACTTAAGCAAGCATTGCGTTATTTAATGTTTCCTTTCGTGTACAATTCTAATTAAAGACTAACTTATCATTCTTAGTAAAAATGAACGTTTTCATTGTAAGATACCGTAGATGTCGTTGTAAATGTCCTGTAGTTCGGAAGTACGAACTAAATGAAATTCTTATAATTACATTACTTATATTAAGATACACATATATGGTTTTGTTACTTTTTTCAACCGCAATTTAATATACATAGATCTAAATGTTACATAGATCTGTAATAATATTATAAATGATTTTCTTAACTCAACAGATGTTTATCGTGTATACATTACTAAGTCGACCATCACTTACTTATGGAGATGGGGTTGAAGTGTCAATTTATTTATAAAAACCAGCTTACCCACCCTTCCCATCGGAGTACATGATTAATTAGCGACAGAGATGGACAAGACGGTGTTCCTCAATTTGTGGCTGCCGTCGATAATCGCTAAGCTTGATAATTCAACAAGTTTGTTTTTGATGAACTGTGACATTTATATTTAAAAAATTACCCTTTCGAGCTGATCCCAAAATACAATTACCTTGTCAGCAATGGGTTTGCCCTTTTTTGAATAAATTAGGCCTGTTCCTGTATTCTTCTCGTAGTTCTCCAATTCGTCAAATTTTTTTTCGGCTTGTTCTAAACGATCTGCGTATTGCAGCTGTACAGTTTGGACTTTTGCTTTGATCTTAAATAAAATTGAAAGACAAATTTATCATGCTAAATTTATTGCTATTGTTTTTATTTTTATTTTTTTATTGCTTAGATGGGTGGACGAGCTCACAGCCCACCTGGTGTTAAGTGGTTACTATGGCCCATAGACATCTACAATGTAAATGGCGCCGCTCACCTTGAGGTATGAGTTCTAAGGTCTCAGTATAGTTACAACGGTTGCCCCACCCTTCAAACCGAAACGCATTACTGCTTCACGGCAGGAATAGGCGGCGACTTGAATTATTTTATTTATTTTTTAGTTTAAAACTATTTCTTCGCGTCTGACAATATATTCTTACATTAAGCTTGTTACTGTGTTTTGTTAGTTATTTATAACATAATACTTTTCCTTACATCCGCTATTTCTCTTTCCGACTTTTCTTTAAGTTCTTCAAACGAAAATAGCTTTTGTTGATACTTTTCCTCCAAATCTGCAGCTCCGTCTAGTTGTTTTAAAACATGATCCAGTTTACGTTTTCTGTACAGAGATATCAAAATTCACGTATTAACTTGATATTATTGGGTTGAGAAAAATCAATAATAATTACCAAAATCAATAATTCTATTCATGTAAATAGAATAATTTGTAAGTTATAAAACTACATATTACGTGAATCAGGAAATAGCAAGCAGACTTTAGACATTCTGTCCGTGACAAAAGCGATTACAAAACCATGCCAAATCATTATACAACAATGTTTACTTCAGATGAAATTTCACGTGGCTGGTGTGTTTTCTTTCATTACAAAACGTACGAAAGACCGAGCCAAAATCGTGACTGCTAGATAAATAAATCAGACATTGGTTTTTATATTTCAGTTTGAAATTTTATAGCCACCGCAGATGCATTCTTAAAAAATACAGATTTAGTTTGTTATGTTTGACATTCCTCTTATTAAAAGATTATTTTCTGTGCACCCCAAAAAATCAATTCAGTATGACCAAAACAATACGTGAGACTGGAAATCGTTACACTTCCCTAAATAATTTCGTTTAGATTATTGTTATGAAACAAATGCAGAAATTTTGACTTTCCATTTTAGATTCAAAATTCTGACTCGAAGACCCAATCTTTTATTTTTATATTAATAATAATGACACTAATATTAATAACAAAAACACTAATACTACTAACACTATTAAATTATATTGAAAGAAACATACTTATAATACTCCGCCAATCGACGATGCAGTATATTGTTTTTCAATAGTTGCTGACTGCGTTCCACGGCCAAGTCTCTATGAGCTTGCAAGTATTCGTCTCGATCTATCGTTACAGCTGCTGCGGCTACATTTTGTCCGATTTGTTCACTGCCAGTTTCATCATTATCCTCAACTGGTTCGGCATCTGTTTTTTTTTTGTAAATTGCGTAAATCTCACGGCTCACTTGATTTGGACTCTCACGGGATTTTTCAGATGTGTGAAGGATATCCTATTATAATATATTGTTTGTGTTTTTTTTTTTTGTTTTTTTCTGGAACTCGTAATTTTATGTTTATTGCAATTTTTAATTTTTATTTGTAATTTGTAATTTTGTTTTCAATTTTGCCAAAGCTATGTACATTAATACGGGTTTGCTGAGTGCATAATATACAATTTAGATTGCAATCCAGATTAGATCTAGGTACTACTTGTACGATTTAGCTAATATGTACTGTAATGATTGTAATTTGTTTTTTTTTTTCCTTACTATCTAACTACAACTAACTACAACTAAACTAAAGCTAACTAATCTACTATATACATACAGGGACAACAGTCAGCAGCTACGAGGGGCCCGCCACCGGCCCCATGCCGCGGCCCCGCCTCTACAAATCAGAGGGGGAGCCGCGACACTAGTTTGGCGCTCACCCGCTAAGGGCTCCCCAGAAGGGGAAGACCGTCGCGGGGAGGGACCGATATAATCACTCCCCATAAGGGGGAGTGGTCCACCCAACGGGGGTGGGAAATGGGTCCCCATAAGGGGGCACCCCAACGATGTGGGGGGAAATGACGAGTGTGGACAGCTCAGTCCCATGGGGGCACTCATTATGAGCACTCCCATATCACTCCGATTAAGCCGACTATCTTACCATAGCCGGGGGTTCCAGTAGCTCCCTTGGTAGCGCCAGACCATCAGGTGGTCTAGCGTGCAAGGGAGCTAAGTTGTGGAGATGCTCGTGGGGTCCACCGTCAGCCCGCTCGTAAAGATTACGAGCTAGCCTCCGGATGAACTCCTCGAGCGACTCCACATCCAGATCCCGGGCGATTACGGCATTACTGACGTAACGCCCTGCTCCGACTATCGTGCGAAGAGCCAGATTCTGCTGGGCCTGTAACTTCACCCGCGTGACCTGCGGGATGAGGTGATACCAGGCCGCAGCTGCGTACGTGATACGGGAACGGACATACGTCTTATAAATGCCGAGCTTAGTCCTGACCGGCAACCTGGAGGCCAACACCGGCCGGAGGAGGAATCTCGCGTAGCGAGCGGCCGCTAACGCCTTATTGGCGTGGGCGGTCATCCTCAAACTCCGGTCGATATCGACCCCCAAGTACCGGACGCTGGATCTAAACTCGACATTAGCGCCACGGAGACTGAGCTGTCCCGGGACGACTCTTGTGCGGACCGGACCGAAGAGGATAGCCGCGGTCTTCCCCACGTTGACCGCGACCCTCCATCGGTCCAGCCACTGGGGCAGTAAGTCCAATAACCTCTGCATCCTCAAAATGGCCGCAGAGGGGAAGTTGGATGACGCGAAGTAGGCGCTGTCGTCGGCAAACAGCGCCAACTTCACGTCGGCTTCCCACGCTTCGAGGTTGCCCTCGAGCGTGGGAATATCGTTGGTATAGAGAGCGTAGAGGAATGGTGCCAGGACGCTCCCCTGCGGAACTCCGGCCGTGACTGGGCGCACCGACGACTTGGCGCCCTCGACCGCGACGAGGAAGGATCTTCCCTCCAGGTACGACCCCAGCAGTCGCACGTAGGCGTGCTGGAGGTCCGTGTTCTGCAACAGCTTGTGGATCAGTCCCGCATGCCAGACACGGTCGAAGGCCTTCTCGATGTCGAGAAAGACTGCGGCCGTGTACTGGCGCGCGTTGGACCGATCCGCCAAGTGATGCATAACGCGGACCAATTGCAGCGTTGTCGAGTGACCGCTACGAAACCCGAATTGCTCGGGTCTGAGAAGGATGTGCGGCGACACCCTTCTCAGCAGCAGCCGCTCGAACAACTTGCCCACGTGCGACAGCAGCGTGATCGGACGGTAACTGGAGGGATTTCTCCTGTCCTTGCCGGGTTTGGGCAGGGCGATAACCTTGCCCAATTTCCAAATTCCCGGGAAGTGTCCTGTGGACAGAATGGAGTTGAACAGCCGTGTCATATATGACACGACCGTCTCAGGGAAGTGGAAAAAAGCGAGGGAGGGAATACCGTCCTCGCCCGGCGCCTTGCGCCTCTTCATCCGCTTGATGATGAGGCGCAATTCGCTGGGAGTGATGAAATCACCATCTCCCAACGGTGGCACCGGGGAGGAGAGTAGGCTTGCTACGCTCTCTTCCACCGATTGGTGGAATGCGGCCTCTGAGGGTACAGAGTCATTAGGAGCGAACTGCCGCTCCAGCATTTCGGCCAGGATATCGGCGCGGGCCTGAGCCGAGAAGCATCGGTTGCCCCTCTCGTCCACGAGTGGATAAGTCGGGGCAGGCCGATTTGAGAGCTGGCGACAAAGCCGGTGAAGGGATACTGAGGAGGGGTCCTCGCGGGCCTCCTCGATCCTCTCCTGCCAGGCATAGCCCCGGAAGGTGCTAATCTTTGTCGCCAGCTCCGCTTCCAGTTCATTAAGCTCGCGCTTTATCCTGGGACAACGAGTTGTCGCCCAGAGCCTCCTCAGGCCCCTCTTCCGGCGAATAATCGCCTTCAGATGGGCCGGGAGTATACCTCTGGGCCCGCCGCTGGGCACAAGAGTCGTCGCCTGGTCGATCGCTCCCCTGATGGAGTCAACAAGGCGGGTTGCCGCATCGTCGACCCCATCAGGGGTGTTGGGGTCCTGAATCACGGGAAGGTCGACTAGTCGTCTCTTAAAGAGCTCCCAGTCGACCTTCGGTCGTAGGGGCGAGGTCGCAACCCGGGTAAGCCCCATTCCCAGTGTCACCAGGATAGGGAGGTGTGGGGTACCCAGGTCGTACAGTGCCTCGATCGTTACGGGGCACCGTAGCCCCTTGTGCACACACACGTCCAGCACATCGGGCTGATAGCGCGCGGCGGTCGGGACGTGTGTGGGTTCGTCGGGGCCGACCACGGAGTAGTCGCCCCTATCGGCATCTTCTAACAGCCGCCTGCCCACTGCTGAGTTAAGTCGGGAGCCCCACGCGACGTGCTTCGCGTTGAGGTCCCCGACCAGCAGAGCTGAGCGGCTGTCGTGATTCAGGGCCCGTCTTATGTCCTCAGGGTGAAATTCAGGCCCCGGGGGTCTATACGCGGCATAAATCCGCATATCCCCCCCCGAGGTGTGTACCCTCACACCGACCGACCTTGTCGATGTGAAGGACAGCAAATCCAACTGATCATGCACCACGTCCCGCCTGACGAGGGCCGCAGTGCCCCTGAACGGCCGCCCGGCAGGGGTAAGCTCATCACGTCGGTACATGAAGTAGTTGGGAATCCTGAACGCATCCTGAGGACGTAGCTTGGTCTCGCCCAGGAGCAGAACCTCAGGGTTGTACTCCCGGGCGAGAACAAGCAGCTCGTTTTTCCGGGACTTTATCCCGTCGGGGTTCCAATAGATGATGCGAAGCTCTTGGCTAGCCATTGAGCCCCGCCATCAACTGGTAGAACCCCGACAGGATAGCCCCAAAGGGACTGGCTCCCGAGGCGATCTCACGGATTACTCCGGAGATCACCTCGGACAATTTCTCCCACAATGTGAGCAGCCAGGCAGCGAAACCGGCAGGCTGGGAGGCCTGTCGGTCGCTGCGCCGCTCGCGCTGTGGGCGGGGGGGGAGAGGGGGCTGAGATATGCCCGAGATGGCTGGTTGAGCCTGGGGCAGTGGGGTCGTTCCCGATTGTGAAGTCGGTTGAGAAGTTGGGTCGATGGGTGGGTTCACGTCCACCTCCATTGTTATAGGAACTGCGGGAGCCGGTGCAGTAGGAGCACTCACCACTGCTTCCCGTTGGGCTCTCTTCCTTAATTTTTTTTTTAATTTTTTTAATCTATTTTTTGTTTGTTTGGGACCTGATATTTGTGGGACTTGTGTTCCAGCACGAGCTGGAACAGTGCTATTAAGATGGGGCAATCTAACAGCGTGCGAACCACGAGGGGTAGGAACAGGTATACCCCGCCGCGGAGCGTTGGCCTCTGCCATCAGCGTTACCGCTGATGGATTGGCCTCCACTGACACGGCAGGGGGGATGGGTGAGGACAGGGGAGGGGGTTGGGGCTGGGAGGATTTCCCTTTCCCTTTCCCCTTCCCCTTCGGAATGGGAGCTACAGAGGGAAGAGCTGTGTTCCCGGGTCGAGGCACCATTGGCGCAGGAGGAGGGACGGTTACTCCCATCATCCTGGCCTTCTTGCGGTAGACCGGACACCGCCTATCAACGGCGGCGTGGTCCTTCCCGCAATTGGCGCAGGAGAATGGGCCGTCCCTCGGCCTCGGGCAGTCCGCTACGACGTGCTCCCCGGCACATCGAACACAACGGACCGCTCGGTGACAATTGTGGGAGGCGTGCCCGAAGGCCTAGCAGCGATGACACTGCGCAGGCCCGCGGGTTGGTCGCCATCCCTCAACTGTCACCCCCGGCAAGTACAGCAGTTCGTTGACTGCGTACAGGCGGGCGAGGTCGTCCTTCGAGAGGTGGTCCAAGGCTACGTGAAACACGCAGCCCGGGCGCCCTCTCTGGGACCTGATGCACCTGGCGTGACGAGCCGGGAACCCCAGCTCCTTCAGGGCATCGGTTATTTCTGCCGCGTCAGTATCGGCAGGGAGGCCCCGGACAGCCACCTTGGTCGGAATCTCCCCTGTCAGGGCATAGCAGTACCATTTAATGGTACTGTCCCTGGCAGAGGCCCCCGACAGGTAGGCCTGGACCGCCCTGTATTCCTCTACCGACGTCGGCAGGAATCTAAAGCCGGCGCCGAAGGGTCGCACCGAGGGGGCGCGACCGAGGCGCTCCCTAATGGCCGCCATGTGGCGGGACCAATTAGGGAGGGCCTCCACCATTATTGGCGGATGTCGGGGCAGCTCCTCTTGGGCACGACCCTTCGGCCTCGGGGGAGGGACATGAGAGGATTGGGATGTCCTCTGGGTGGAAGGAATACTCGGCCTAGCTGCCATGGCAGCATAGGAGGTAGAGGGAGTGGGGTTAGGCATAGGGGCGTGACGTGGTCTGGTGGACTCGAGGTCCATGTACCTGGTGAAGTCCAGGTTACCCGCCGTGCCGCTTAGGGCGGGGGCACCTCGGGTAGAGTCCACCGGGATTGGGGATAAAGTTGGGGAAGGAGAGTGAGGAGGGGTTCTCAATTGCCTAGGAGCAATCCCTGTCCTGGCGGGTGCTCTAGGCTTGGGAACGGGTTGGACTGGGATTGGACTCCCAGAGGGGGAAGTGGATCTTGACGAGGAAGGAGTGATAGACTCGGTAGAGGAGTGATCCGTGGACGTGGTCACGCTCTCTTCTCCCTCCGACCTAGAGGAAGGGCCTATACGCGGGCGTTTATCTTGGTCACCCGATGAGCCCCGGTCAGACTCGGACCTGGCCTTCTTCCGCGGCCGAGAGGGCCCAGAGGGATCGGCCGACGAAGGAAAGTTACTTTCCACCGGTACGATCCTCAGGGATTCCCTGGCCGCGGCCGAAGGCCCGGACGAACTGCCCGCACCGGGTCCCATCGGGGCCATACGGGTTGCAGGTGTTGGTGTTGGTGTTTGAAGTTCCGGCATTGCCTGTCGTCCCTTATGAGATGGGCCGGGTGTGCTGATAGTTGGGGGTGGGTTCCCCTCCCCCCCGACATGATTTGGCCGAACTATGAACGGCCACTACGGCTGGCGGTACATCCGTACTACTATAGACGACAACGACCGACCCACCTTGTTGTTAGGATTTTTAATATGTACTGTACTGATAATACTGATAATAATCGTTTATCACTAAAATTAAAATATAAAATTTAAATGAATAATGTAAATAGAAATGGGCCCGAGCCACTCTGCGGGCACCCTCCGCGACCGGCTTGCCGAGTTGTATGTGGGTAAACCAACCTATGAGAAGGAAAATAAACAACAAAACTAGGCTAACTTACCCTCAGGAGCTCCAACTGGATCGGCTTGTACAAAAATATGGTAAGGAAAAACTATGATTCCACCCCAACTTAAAATAAGAGGGGGATAGAATGCTACCAGCTAAATTACTACTTTAATAAATATGATAAAAAGAATAAAATTAAAAGGAGAAAGAAAATTAATAATAGTAAAGTAAAAATAAACCGGCCACGACGGGAGAGCCCACAGTACGTCCCGTGAAAAAACAAAAGAAAATCAAAATATAAACCTAATGATGAGTAAAACGACTGAAATACTAGAATGGTCACTTATAAAGGTCGGTCGGTTCACCAGTGTAAGATCAAAAGAATATATTTAAAAAACACAATTTATACTTTACTAAAAAATATTAAAGTTATAGAGGGTATATCTAATTTAAAACTAAACTAATTAATTGTAAATAAATTGCCACAGTGGCGCTAGTATGCAGTTGAATAACTACCCTATATTAATGATTACTAAATACTACTAATAATAAATTTAATTATATTATATCTTAGGTTAATTGTAAAAATTGTAAAAATAATAATACGGGAAAGAATTTAAATTAGAAAATGGACAATAAAACTATATTCGAACTAAACTTATTAACCTAAGCACGGAACTAAATACGGGGTTCCCGTCGCCGCCGTGAACCGCCACCATAGTTCAGCTACGCGGGTTTAATAACAGCCCCTCCTGACCCCGAAGGGTAGGGGAGGGCTGGGAACGGACACAGATGGCCAGACTCAGAGGCGCTAACGTAACTCTGTTTTTATTCTTAGAATAAAATGAGTACGCAGCTTTTCCAGGCTGAACGACAACTACCCGCAATTAACTGATGTTAAAGAAAGAAAGTGTCGAACAACTCACCTGTTCCCGGGTCCTGCGTTACGTTGCTCGGAACGTCACCGCGCCGACACAACACCGCTAGATCACAACACTCACGCTTTGGGCACACACAATCGCACAGCACAAACAATAGGGGCCACTTAGCACTGGTGTCCCCAGTTCATTGGTATTATAATATTATTACAACTACCCAACTCATGAGGTTGAAGTCTAGGTTGTATTGTTTAATGGCTTGAAACCGAAACTCCTTTAGTATAGAAATACGCGTGACGGTGATACCTACACTTGCACACTACTTACAATACGCTATACAACCGGTGAAGATTGGATGTTGAAGATGGCACTATTCTGGTGTAATCCTCAAAGGACGCTGCTGCTCATTCTCTGGTCCATTCCTTGGTCGGGTTTTAAGACACGATAAGAGATAATTTGCTGTAATTCTAGGTCGATAACCGCGTGAATGGAAACTATACGAGTCTTACTTAACAACGAAAGTGCCCCTTTAAGTTTAATTTAATATTTGTATTAACAAAAAACACAAATGCTTTTTCACAAAAGGAAAAATTATTTGTCCTTACTCATAGTCCATGAATAATATCTCGAAAAACATTTCACTTTATGAAATTTTAAATATTACATTTAAATAAAATTAATAATAAAATTAATTTCTAATTTCCGCTTAGTTACGTTTCGAGCATGTCAAACTCGACAAACTGAATTCACTAACAAAACTTCTTTAGAGTCAGACTGCATCAGTTTCCAGGTTCCTTGAAACTTCTAAGCTGTAACGAGCTCAATGTTTTCGACAAGTTTATTAACGTACATACTCCGTTGCAAGTATCTCAAAGTGCACTCGGGTTCCCGTCGCGAACGATAGAGATTAATTTGAATTTGCCTCAGAAATGCTTTATCGTTCATCGGTATTATACACAAAACGTAGGTACATTTGATTTGTAGTTGAAATTAAAAGAATACATGAACCAGAAATACGTTGACCAAAAAAAACACAAATCTCTGTGACTTAGATCACTTGAACATGATTATAATTCTAATTTTACGAAAACCTCTGTCCGAAAGGAGTCTGTTTTCTTTTTGTAACATACTAACTGACCCAGCAGACTTCGTAGTGTCTCAATCGATAAATAAAATACCTAAACTTTTGTATAAAATAAACTTAAAACAAACAAAAGGAATCCGTCCGACGGGGGACACATCAAATGAAAAACAAAATTGTTATTTTTATTTAATTCCGAGCGTTTTCATATTTATCTACCTTCTCTGGACTTCTACAAATAATTCAAGACCAAAATTAGCTAAATCGGTCCAGCCTTTCTCGAGTTTTAGCGAGACTAACGAACAGAAATTCATTTTTATATTTTGTCGCTACTAAACCAATAAAACGTAAGAAGAAAATTTTCATAATTGTTTTTTTTTTATGAGTGATTACTGGTGGCCTAGGGGCCTCTCCAGTTTCACCAGGATAGGTGGGCAAGCAAAAGCTCAGCCAGGAGGGGTAAAACCATTATGAACTTATAAAATAGTCCGAACGGGTAGATACAACCATCCTACCTCTTCCTACCACACTACCTACAGTCATGGATTCAGCTTTGACATGTGAAAGAGCCGTAATACAATTGAGACTTTGACGTCTCATTGTGATGTTTATGAGGTCAGATAAATACTTAAAATCAGATAGCCCGCAAGCTCTTCAACTATCTACGCAATACGAAAAAATGGTCGAACCATATTTGGTTACTCCTGGGCTTCGTAATTTTAATGACGTTTTGTTTTTAGTATTAAAAACTGTTGGAGTTTGAATATAAATGTAATGGCAGGTAACACTTGACACATGATTACAGATTTCGAATATTAGAATTATTTCAAATGTTTAAAAAAACAGATGATTGTATTCTCCTAAGAAAAAGTCAGTACTTCTCATCTAGACACAGCAACAGAAACATGTAATAGTTTTATCAAAAATATAAAGATAGTAATTTTATAATGGTGTAAAAGTGTTCAAGCTATCTGCAATAAAATTATAATGAAGCAGTGTGTTTTTAAATAGCCCCTCATCAACCTAAAGAACCCAATCCCCTCAAATTTAACTTTCCAACAAAAACATCTACAAAGTAGCACAATGTACTTTTTTGAAGCTATATAAATTACAGATACATATTTTATACCTAACTGTTCTACGAGTATATTGGAGATACTCACCAAGAGAACTGTTCGAAATATCAATTTCTGGGTTCTCAATATTCGTTTTAGAATTTCTCAGCTGCGTCTGAAATGAATGAGGGGAATGAATGAAAAATTTGTATATAAAATGACGACTGTTTTTAGAATGTCCGATTCATATTTGAGATTAGTGATGTCATAATCGCACGAACTTACTACCCAACTGGTTTTAAATTGTTACATGAGTTAAATATCACACAATATTGTTTAACGGGCTATTTCCGTAGTGTACATAGCCGAGAAAGTTCAAAACAATTAGTAAGGGCTCTTAATGCACTCTACCGCAGCTCAAACCTAATAGTAATTAATATACTCATAATGATAAGTAGCTCACATATATATAATATAATAATATGTCCATGTTATGTATTAAAAGTATGTAAAGTTTTTTATTTCCTGTTTGGAACACTAAGGCTAGCAACATTAATGATGGCCCATAAAAAATTCAACTGCATTCTGAATTTAAATTCGTGTTGCTGTAATAAATTCCCCAGACATTTAATGGTAGTAAAAAGGATCGCTCGGGGGCGCGTTGTCGACCTACGTAACAATCCGCTTGCATGTCACGTAGAATCCATTAATTAAATTGAAGAGGGACAAAAACAGTACCTTAGACTCAGCCATCGCGTGATCCGTTTGATTTAGCCTGCTTTTATTGATCTGCTTAGGGTTACAGCCGAAATTATTTTACTCCATTATCTACGTACCGTAACGACATGCGAAGACTGCCGTTGCTATGGCAACGCGTAAACAGATATCGAACCATCGGATCCTTCTTGGTTGGAACCGATCTCTGGAAGCATTACGTGCCAGTTTTGAATTCCACTGTTATAAGTAATAAAATGTGCAGTTGTTATTGTAACAAATCATGTGATCTTGTGAATGGATTTCACAATATTATTATTTTCTCTGATATATTGACGATTGATGTACCTACAGACTGTGTCATTAGTGTTACAGATTTTGTCGTAATGAGAATACGCATTTTCAAAATTCTGGTGCTGATATCCAAAATGGGGAAGAGTAAATACTTGTGCTAATTTTAGGCGGCTTTTGGCAGGGACGATAATCGCGTTTTCTTGCTCGTCACCCATGTTTTAAGCCAATAAAACATACTAAATATTTAATAAAATTACCGAAGAATACCAGAAGTTTCGCAGCGACACAGTTTTTTTTTGCAGGAACCCTAACTAAGCGCGACGTCAAATTATTTATTCTCAATTTAATTAACGGACCTAACAACTAAGCCGAATTACAACTTCTTTTACGGTCTAATCTCGCGTGTACTGTTTTCATTACTATTTCTGACCTTTCGAATAATTTACAGCTTACAGAGCGACTATCATCCGTGACGACGAAAAGCCGTAAAAGTATTTTTTAAATTAAGTGTACGGAGAAAATACAAACTAAGCCCCTAGGTTAGTTCTTGTTGTTGGTCAGATTCTCTACATTTTTATAAGTCGAGTAGGTAAACTTATCAATCATAGATTTGATTTTTGATCACGTTCTATTTGAGATAAGTTTGATAGTTACGATCATGTGTTTTTTCTTACAACTAATTAATAAAATTCTGCTTAGAAAAAAATACATTACATAATATTCGAAATATCTCTTCATTATATAAAAACAAAAACTTATTGGAATCGAAGCAACGTGGAAACGAAATAGAATATAATATAAATTATTTATAACGTGTTTACATACAGAATCTAGATTTAGATCTTTCGTCGAATAAATTTTGACATTTTCTAACTCTTTTAAAAACAAAAAACAAAACTCTTTCAAAGGTGCCTTCAAATCCGATCGGATCTTATGTATGTAATGAAAAATACACGATTAAAATAGACAAATAAAAAAATAAAAAAAGACGTGTGGCACTCGGAGCGGTATAGCATTTTTTATCAATTTATGCAATTATAAATCGGCAATAATAATTTAATATTAAAACAACAATAAAATAAGATCCGGCGAGAAACTCAGTGGGCTAACTTTCAATGAATCTGCTACATTGTGAGTATTCCATTTTGACCGCGCACTCACTAGAGGGCGCTACATGGATTTTTGGATTTTTTGGATTTTTTTCATTTTGGATTCTAGTTCTAACTCTCATTCGCCCAGAATCAACGGTTTAGCTAATTTATTTTTAATGCCACTCCAATCACTGAATGAGTAGTAGAAGTAGTAATAAAATTCTTCAACTAAGCGATACAAAATGGCACGCCCAACTCATTGTAATTTCATATAATTTTCTATTTTACAATTCCATTTGTCACCGATAGATGGCGCTTGACGCAAAAGCTGAATCGCGCTATCGTTGTGTTACCCACGAAATTATATCACATCTTTTTATAGTACACAAATCGGTGTTGAGACTTCTTACTTTAAACACTATACAAGCACAACGTGTGAATGTGTATGAACGCGAGCTACATAGTAGGCGTAGTGAGGGGTGGAAGGTTTTTTTCGTTACGGAATTTCATGATTCCGCTCTCAAGCCGCGCTCAAGGCCCGCGATAAAATCTATGCAATAGCTTAATAATATCCATTTGCACATATTATTACTTTTTTTATGTGGCTTTACTACCTAACGCTACATAACATTATTGTATTTGGTATGTTTACCCTTTCAACGTGCCGTGGGTAACCGACTCTCGAAGCTCATGATTACAGAGTAGCAAACCGCTAATGGGTTTGCTTTGTTTCTACGTTTAATGTAACGAGATTTTGTAATATGCATTAATGTTCATAATTGGACTCGAAAAATAAATTTTGGTTTTAAATGTCTGAAGAAATTTGGGTTTACGGGATATAATGAGAATATATACGCCATTCTGAGTGACAAAAGTTAAAGGCCAATGCCCAAAAGTGGGCCAACTTTATGTCAAAACTATTTGTACTTGAAAAACTATGCCTTATTTTTTCACGTTGTTTAGTTTATGTATCAACATTTCTTTCAACCTGGCATTGTTTTCCAAAAAAATAAATTACTTATTTGATAACATCCCAAAACTATCCATGCCATAGTTTTTAAATTCGCCAATAGACAAAGGGCTTAGCCCATACAGCCTTATATCAAACCTATATGCTGTCAAACGAAAGCGTTGTTTGTGACTTGAACAACAAATTTAAAAAAAAAAGCTAATGCTTATAATACACAGGCTTCTTAGTTTATTTTTGTTCAATTCAATATTTATATATTGTAATAATAATTATTACTTAAAACCATGAATTATTTAATATTTTTAGATATTAATGATTCCATTAGTAAAAATATCAATGGCCTACCATTACTCTATTCTTATTATAGTATAAAATATGATCAGAGAGTTTTGGCAACAACCCGAGTGAAGCGTCACTTGAATTTTTTTTTAATGTTTTTTTAATAGTTTATTGTGTAATTTGCATTATTTGTATTTGTAATATTGTGTATAAAAGGTCTGCGTAAACTCATGCTCAGTCAATGGTATTCGTCGAGTTGACGTCAAAACTCCCAAAAAGCAATAAAAAGAGATACACCGGCTTTTTATTGACATAAAAAATATATAACTTCGACAGACTAGGTTGTATAGGCTACGCTCTTTGCCTGCTTATTGGTGAATTTAAAAACAACAACAACAATATCGTTGCGGGCTTCCACATTTTCATTTCATTTTATTATTATTATGAGGATATAATAATAATAAAATGAACGTAAGGGTTTATTTCTAGCAACATTAACCACAATTAACTTATTTAATACTGTAAATAATTATGAGAGCGATTATTGATTTCGAAGAAAACAATTAACAACTTAATTTTAGCTGCAGAAAAAAACAGATTTCTCTTAAACCTAGGTGAGAATATAAAAATCGTTTTCTGAATATGAAACGATATTTCTTTGTCTATCAAATGAAGTTAAAACCATCATGACAGAATAACTTTTTTAGGGGCCCAAACGCCCATAGAAAATGGGCATTGTCCTTTTGACCATGATTCATGCTTTTTAATTTTATTGAATATTCTTTCCTTACCTACGAAATTGCCATTTAGTACAGAAAGTTGCAGTATTTTAAATTATTGAACAGCTTTTATAGCGGGTTTTGAGCATGGCGACCGAATCAAGAAAATCCGTAACGAAAATAAAACCTAATTGAATTTGTGAATAAACGCGCGACGTGACGTCCCACTGCAAGCGCATCATGAAAAATCTGCCCATCTCTCTCTCTCTCTCGCGCGGTCTAGCTTATGAGTGTGAAGGGGACAGTTAATTTTTTGCTTTTGTTAATGTTTATAAATATAGCGTCTAATTATAATTGCATAAGATCATAAAAAATGCTATGCAATAGCTTTGACGCGGCAGTCTTCGAGTGCTACACGTGTTTTTTTTTGTACAAAAAATATGTTTCTTTAGATTAAAGAGAAGAGAAGCGTAGAGAGGTCGACCGAAGAAGACACGGATGGAGTGTGTGAATAACGATATAAGAGAGAGAGGAGTGAGTGTTGAGACGACGGCTGATAAAAGAGAAAAATTAGCTGTGTCGACCCCACCTAGTGGGATAAGGTGGAGAAAAAGAAGAATAAGAAGAAGATTAAAATATGGCTTAAATACAACTTTGCTAGCACAGTGGTAAGTTTTCAATGCACTTTTCTAAGAAGGTCAGGTCTACGGGAGTCAATAAACTCTTCAAAGGCATTTTATACTGTCTCTCGGGTATTGGATATTGGTTACAAGGACTATTGAGTACGGTGGATGACGTAACTTCGAGCCCTAACTCTTGTAGACTAGAGATCATATGTTGTGCCATATGAGGTCGAGCGTTGTAGTCGTTGAGTCATATAGGAGCAGCGGGGTCGAACAAGGCTGGCCGGAGATTCACGAGCTTCTCCATCATTGTGTTCAGTTCCTCACTGTACACATTCGCAGTAGTGCTGGTGCCATTTGGTAAAAAGCTGTAATGAGTAATACCAGTACCCAGACCTGACCATCGGGCAGTGAACATAAATTTTTAGGGGCGAAATTTCGTTTGGGCCATAGCCTATCAGCTGAACCAGGGCTTAACCGATTAAGATTATCAAAAAGAATCCATTTTTCATCGCAAGTAACAGTTCGATTCAAAATCCCTTCTTTTTTGTATTTGTTAAGTAACACAAGGTACATCTTAACAGGTTCATCGCACTGGAGATCATCCAGTTCATGCGGCATCCACTTATCAGGTTTTTTACCTTGTTAATTTGACGCAAATGGACCAATGTGGTTTTGATGCTAACGTTGAAAGCTGTGACAACTCAGCGGTAGATTGATTATCGTCAGTTTCCACTATCTTCAGTTCGTCGTTAGGCTTAGTTTTTGGGCGACCACTGTGTTCATTTTTTAGATAAACATTTACATATCGGAATATTTCAAACAAAAAATAGTTGTGTGTTCGCTTATAGTGCTCACTCCGTACACGTTATTAATACTGTGAGGCATTTGAGCAACATTACTACTGCAATAAAACTCGTTTTCCACAATTACTTGTATTTTTATCATGCCCATACTGATGAAAAAGATACAAACGTAGTGATAACAAAACACTAAACAAAAAGGAAACGACTGAAATTCAACATTAATTTCAAATATTTTCAAAATGAAATTCATTTGAATTTACGAGTAGAAGCTATTGCCAGCCAAGTATGTTTCGACTGGGCAGTATTGTAAAACATTAACTTCATGTAAATACATGGAAAAGACGTCTTACTCGTACGAGTATTTATATGATAGCTTTATATGATATGATATAGGTTTATATGATATGATAGCGGTCTATTTTCATATTATATTTATATCTCTAAATACTTACCTAATTATAATATGGAGGTGGTAGTGATTAGTGCTGGTATCTACCCGTGCGTTCTCGCAAGAGGTCCTACCACCAGTAAGGGTCCTACCACCAGTAAAAAAGACGGTTTTAAAAAACATGAATATTGGTTCCTCTTCCTTGCGTCGATAATACTCAATGCTAAGGACTCTGGTCTTCTTTAATAACTTTCTCCTAGAATATCCTATAGCAGCCCTGCCTATCTTCAGCTGCGCGAATGGCATCTTGAACTGAAGTGTTGAGTGTAGAGCGTATCTGGTCCGACCAACGCATTGGACTTCTGCCACTGGGTCTTCTTTCGTATACCTTCGAAAATAGGATAAAGCCTGCCTATTATTACTGACATCAAAAAGTCACCGACTGGCCACTTTTTGATAAGACAATGACGTAAAATTTTAGACGTGAAATAGCGGTTTGATGATTTAATTCTTATGTTTTAGAGCAAACTGGAATTAAAGTGAGTTTAATTTAAAATTTAACCGAATCATCATGATACAGTTGCAGTATCATAAATTTATTGATTTAACGACATCGTAATGTTTGGAAATTCTTCTTTTTCAGTCTGTGTAAAATGTGAAAGATATTTACGTACATAAAATGAAATAGCCATAATAAAACAAACATGATTATTTTAGAATGTGCAAGGAAAACAGTTTTTTTTTTTAATAATTTCAAACCGTCACAAAGGCTTTTGTTGGATCTAGCTTGTATGCTAATCGGAGGCAGGGCTTAGTGTGAGCCCGCACAAGTATCATTGTTTTGCTTGTTTCTTCTGAGAAATAGATTTTAATACCAGTTTAAAGGTGGGATAGCTGTGGTACAATAGAATTGAGATAAACTACTGGATTTACTAAACTAGACATTCACATGGGCCGAGACATCTTCTGCATAATTAGAACAATAAAAGCCACTTAATACTTTTATTTGTAGAGTCGGAGCACTTAGCAAACTGTCTATGTAAAATTTACGGCGACACTTCAGGGACGAATAGCAAAATTACTAACCGGAAAACTATTTCAAGCCCTACGGAGGTGTGCCACCGTTCATCACAGAGCCGGCCGCGCGTTCAACAGTTTTTTTTAGGACACTAACCTCTGTTGACGTTGGCAATGTCGCAGCTCAGTGCTGGGCCAGTGCCAGATATTCGACAATGCGTATCCAAAAATAACCGGGTCGAAAATTTTATTCGACATTTTTTGTCTTGTAAAACGCTAAAGACCGGCGGCCGGTTCCGGTGAAGAACTTTCTTGCCCTTTCTAGAAAATCTGTCGTCTGGCATATTATTAAATTATTAATTAATTTTACTATGTTTAAATTTGACATCTTTGTCAAAACATCAAAGGAGTCGTTTATGTTTCAAACGTCAAGAATGAATATGTTAGATTACTGAATTAAATGGCCGAGAATTAAATTACTTAAAATATTATCAATCTTAATAATGTATCGACTTTGTTCTTTTAAATAGGTTTAGGATCCTTAGGAAACGAAATATTTTTTATAAATTGCAATAGTCTTTTTCAAATAAAAAGAGACTTATTTTCCAAGAGTTTATTCAATAAAAAAGATTTATAAATAGGAAGAACGTACATTCGTTACACCAACACACACAATAATGCTAATACAATGGAATAAACAATACCACTTCTTAGGACAACTTCCGTAATTTTTGTAATAAACATGTTAACAATTTGAAAACATAATATAACAATAACTAAAACAGCTACTCCGAGTACAGATTATAATTTAAAATAATGCAACAAATACATATTTATTTCTTATTGATTACGTGATCTTTTGTAGGGATATTAAAACACAATACATTACAATACTGCATATAACAACTCAAAATAGAGACGTAAAAGAGATAAATATTTTACAGCATGAATGATATTGAAATAAAATCAAAACGTTCATTTGATCCTTCTTCTTAGCTTTGTTGTTTAAAGAGTAAATGTATTTCGGTTTAAATTATTTTGGATTTCCCATAATTATCGATTTAAGAGCTCCATAACATCCCTACATGATTTTATTACGCTGGCTCTAACTTCTAACGAATTCGAATATCCCTAAAACTTTGAACATATTATTTCATTTCCCAACGAAACTTGGTCCCTACTATTTGTTCTTACGTGTGAGCATTTGCATAGAATATTATTAAATGCTCTTTTAAAATATTTACCCATGTGAATCATGGGTCTCGAAATTAATGTTTTGATGATATATTGACCTAATATATGAAACTGGTTTCCCTGCTTGTAAATGTATTCTAGTTTTTCATATATTTCAACTACAAGTATATAGTTACTCAATGCTGATTACGGAAGTGTTTCCTTTAAATCGTAATGCGTTAAATATAATAATGACTAGAATCAGTTTGCGAATATGTTTACGAGTACATGACAGCACAAAGTTTTACATTCTAGGTACGTGTAGATACAAACAATGCAAACAATATTATTATGACGAATATATAAAAAAACACTGCAGTCGGTTTTGACTTCGTTAATCCCATAAGACAGCGAATACATTAAAATCTAAATACGTATTTTACATTATAAATATTGCAAGCTGATAATAAAAAAAAAAATGTCGCAATAAAGTTATTATTTCCGTCGCTTATAAGATTAACAAGGCGTTGTAATATAAACGTTACATTAACTCCAAGGTAATAGAATCAGTCAGTTGTCTGAGAGATGTAAGTGACGCGTACTCGATCGTTTCTCATACCGTATACCGAAGACTTGGTCTTCGTTACAGCTATTAGTCATTTGAGCACTGTTCAGTAGAGAGTTGAGGAAGCTATCTCGCGAAGCAGTTCGCTTGAAGTTGAGAAAGACGTCATCGCCCGATGATGGTGGGTTCGTCGGCCATGGCGAGTTCATCGGTGGCTGCTTTGTCGCCTTTTCTCTTCCTTGAGTACCAGAGGAAGGAGCCGGCAGCAGCGAGATTAATGAGAACCACGAACCAGGCAAGAAAGAAACTGATGTGGTAGCTGTGGGAAAAAGAATAATAATTATGTTGTACGCTACTGAATGAAATTTGGCTAATTTTATACTACGAGTATAATTAAATATAGTATAATTATATAGTAAAATGGGTTAATTTTTTTTATCACAATAGTATGTTATTCCTTCGTCATGAAAATTAATAGTGGAGATGTGTTAAGTATTTTATTGGAACGAAGTTCCTTACGGCAGGCTTGGAGGGGATAGGGATTTTGCTGCGCGACCGAACTGAAAAAAATGTGATAGTAAAACCGTAAGAAAAAATCCGTGGAAAAAAGTGCGTGGAATAAAACCGTTAAATGAGACGTGCGCAGGCGCGACAGTCGCATACACAAGCGAGTAGTGTATAATACCTTTCTCTTTCTCCCTCTTTCTTTTCGTTCTGACAGATGAAATGACATCCATTCTCTTTCTATTATTATTTCTATTTTTCTATTTCTATGTAATTTTATGTTGTCAAACAAAAATAAAGAGACATATTTTGTTATTTTAGTTGATAATTTGAATTACGATGTTTTTTTATTTTAAGTAATTTATTATTTCCTAAAATACTGAATTTCCTAAATACTTTCTTGTACTTAAATAAAAACTAATCAGCAAAATTTAAGAGAAAAATCATGAAAACCTACATAAAATTGAGCACGATTTTTTTTGCAATTTGTGTCGATTCTACATTAGCCGAAGGAACTTCGTTACTACCTGGTGTCCCACGACACCACATAATTTCTTTTTTTAAAAAGAAAATGTAGCTGCACTTGGTATTTGAACACTGACATAGTCACATTGCTCGAGACGTATACACTTACTGGTGGTAGGACCTTTTGTGAGTCCGCGCGGGTAGGTATCACCACCTTGCCTATTTCTGTCGTGAAGCAGTAATGCGTTTCGGTTTGAAGGGTGGGGCAGCTGTTGTAACTATACTTGAGACCTTAGAATTTATATCTCAAGGTGGGTGGCGCATTTACGTCGTAGATGTCTATGGGCTTCAGTAACCACTTCACACCAGGTGGGCTATGAGCTCGTCCACTCATCTAAGCAATAAATAAAAAAACACTGGGCGTCTTATCTTTTGGACCACGACAACTTCAGATAAGTAAATAATGTAATGCCTTAAAATCAAAGTGTATGTATTTTATTTATTTAATTCAGAATCAAAACTTAAGGCAGCTCTTGGGCCCACTTTAGCGCGTTTGAAAATTTCATTCCAGACACATAAATCACAAAGATTAAACAGAGCACAGAGTTTAAATATGTAGCAACTCACTTGTGGGTGGCTCGTTCAGGGTACACATACTTCAAGTTTTTCTTCATGTGATCCACCGAAGACATCATCACCTGTACCACCACGAAAGTACACGATGCTGCAATAACAATTTTCATATAAAAGAAATCCTTTAATTTCCTATGAAATAAGTCGAAAAAATATTATAATAAAAAGAACTTCGACTATTTTCAACGATAGAATATAATAAAATTATTTCGAAAAGGGTTAACTCCTTCAAGCATAGTTGTTTTGACATGAACTTATATAAATGTCACTCCAAGTGAACGAGAACGAGGCGCCTTCTAAGAATTTTTCAAGTGATTCAGAGCGTGAATTTTATCAGAGAATAATCGAACTATCCATTAGGTATTTATTATATTCAACTAAAAATCTTATCGTGTATTTATTTTGTATTTAAGCTGTGGTCTACAAAATATCAAAATAACACATTTTAAGAAAAAGTCAAAAACGTAATTAAAATTTCTTCGTTACAAGAAGAGAAATTGAAAATTTTTATGAAGACCTTGAATATGCTCATACCAAGACGGAGGGAAAGGTCATGGGAGATTTAAATGCGAAAATAGGTTGCCCAAAAACAAACTACTATCCAGTAATGGGAAAATATGGTTATGGAGTGAGTTATGATTACCATCATAAACTGTCAATAATGAACTTCAAAAAGAAGAAGAGCCGCAGATGGACGTGTCTATCACCAGACCAAAATACTAATAATGAAATAGATTTTATAATGATAAATCACCATAAACACATTACTAATATCGAGGTACTAAGCAAATTTAAATTCTCTTCCGATCATAGATTAGTGAGAGCATAGTTACTTTTAAGTTGTCCAGTAAAGAGCAGAAGAATCTACACAACACCATCTAGTATCCCCAAGACAGAAACAGAAATTAAAAACTATATCGAAAATCTACGAATACACACAGAAAATATAGAAACAGAATGTAAAGAAAACCCAGATTAATGAATATTAATAAAAAAATTGTCAATTATAACAAAATAGTACTATGAATAGAACGAAAGCTATAAAAAATTGTGTTGCGTATTTTTGGGGGAGGTTTAATAACCTCCTCATATTATTATAATCTGAAATTAAAATCTCCTTTTCACATTCGTCTTGTACGACATAATAAATTTAGTAAACATATGAACGAGTCTACTCTAAACGATCCTTATCTAGAAATCTCTTTACATATTTAATTTGGAATGAACATTCTTAAGTCCCCGGTACCTACATAGTATTATGTTTTAATTTGATAAGAAAAAAAATTCCAAAACTGTTTTTTAGTTCAGTAGTCAATCTTCAATCTAAAATATTCTTAATTGTTAGTGCCAGATACAGCATAAATACTACAGCATTTGTTAGAGTTTCAATGAATATAGCTGATTTGATGATCACCTGATTAGGAAAATCGTTGGGAACACCAAAATAATTATTCGGTCGTCCAGTTCAAAATAAATGATTGAATACCGACATTAGGTTATCAAATATTTTAAATCGTGTTTGTTTTACATCAGCTACGTGACAGTACAAGGTTTATGGCTACCTAAACAGTAATCCACTTGATGCGAAATAATAATATAAAGCTTCGGACATTTGTACGAGATCAACAGGAGAAATAATTTTAGATGTTAGATTGTGGTTGCCCTTTTTTTTGAATTTATTGCATGGATTGATGACGAGCTCAAAACCGGAGATGTGAGTGTGGCCACTCACCTTGAGGCATGAGGTCTAAGCTTCAATCGAATAGTCGTTGCAGAACTCTTTAAAATGAAGCTCATTTCTGCTTTGCAGAGATAAGCAGGGTACCTACATAACCTTGCCATTAAGTGCCATTAACTGGCCCATAGCAACACAAACGTGAATGCCGCATGTGCAATCTCAATTGTGTTTTAAGAGTGTTTTTAAAGTTAATCCACAATTTTAATTTTAATAAAATACCATAAATAGTTTCCGAAAAGTTCTCAAATGCATGGGTACATTAATATTGTTTTTTTACAGTACCTCATAACCTCCACAGTGCCGTTCTTAACTTAATTTTCCTATCAACTACATTTAAGTGAGATAGCCTCGGAATTGAACCAGGTCAGGCTGCACTCACGACGCAATATCTTAATTAACTCGACCGAGCCGAGGCATGTAATACTCACTGCTAATGAAATGGATACCGGCGGCCAACCGCTTGAACATGTACCGAGGGTTGCGGAAAGTGTACGTCGAGAAACCACAGCCCATCGCCATCACGAACAAGCTGATAATACCGAAGGATATCATCGTGCGAACATAATCTGGTAAAGAGAATGGGACTTGAATACATTTTTCTTACTGCTGAAATGGCTGGAAAAGCTCACAGACCCCTTGATGTAAATAAGTGGTCCCATAGATAGATCGGTAGGCAGCGGCTTGGCTCTGATCCTGGCATTGCTGAACTCCATGGGCGACGGTAACCACTTACCATCAGGTGGGCCGTATGCTCGTCTGCCTACAAGGGCAATAAAAAAAATCAACGAAGTAAATGCCGCTAGTTTAGTTCTAAATTTCAGTTTTATAGTACAACAGCTTTAAGGAAAAACGCATTACTGTTTCAGGGCAGAAATAGGCGGGGTGGTACCGACCCGTGTGGACTCACAAGACGCCCTACTACCAGTAAAAATTAAATATTCTGAATTGAAAAAACATTCAACGTTGTGCACTAAGCAAACCAAACATTCATTGTTTTCCCGGGCTTAGCTGATACGATTGCTGGAAATCATATCCACATTGGTTCTGTTGTTGATGAGATCAGAGTGCACAGTGACGTAGAAAAACAAAAAACAAACAGCTTGCGATTTATTAATAGACTAGATAAAGTATTAACTTTTAAAAGAGTTTCCAATAAAAGTTGATTGTATTTAAGACTACTTTATTTAAAGTCAGCTTTGTACCATAACTGTGGTTTCGTAAGAAAGCAATAAAGAGAAAATAACTGCTTATTTAACCTTGAAACATTACTGAAAAGTTTTGTATATTTAGTTAAAAATTACATTTTTCATGTTTTCCTTTTGTGTGTCACAGCTATGTAGGTATTTTCTTTATCTTTGTTTCCTTTTACTCTTTTGGTTGTTTTATCTTAAAATTTATAACAGACTTTTTGTGTGTTTGCATAAATAATAAAAGCTGCCAGTTGGTAACTTTGTCAAAAATATTTGTGGAAGCACTGGAAGAGATTACTTATTGAAATAAGTAATGTCTTTGAACCTAAATTTTTTATTATTTTCTCCTGTAATTTTTTTCGTGATTTTTTAGTAAAGGTATTTAGTTTTCTAAAGTCTGGCAGTAGTTAGTCTTTCTTTGTCTGTGTTTTCAGCATATAGATATACTTTATATAATTGAATCATATCTGGGGCCGATTTCATATGGAAAATTTAACTTTAAATGATTCTGAAGAAATGTTTAGGTAATATAGATACTTACTAGCTATATTCACGTCATAGGCTGGATCAGCCGGTCTGCCGTTCTCCATAACTGGCTGTGAGAGATAATTTGTGCATACTGAAACAATAATTCATTAGTAAAACACTCCATCCAAAAAGTGTATGACCTATCAATTGGCGGAGAGTTCCTTGGCCGTGATAATTTTGTTACCCACATCCAAAATAAGGAGGAGGCTCTCAATTCCATTATTTTTTTATGTGTTATCTCGGAATGTTTTGTGCTTCTCATATGGTTCTATTGAAATCATCACAATCAGAAGTTTTTGAGTTATCCTTATCCTTAAATATGCATCATGCATATTGGATACGCATTATGCATATTTTATTGACATTGGCTAAATTGCTGAAATTCTCATTTTGTTGTAATCGTAGAAAATACAATTTTTTTATAAAAAAGATTACCGTTCACTTAAAAGTTTGAAGTTCGTCTACAGAAACTAACTAAAATAACAAAAACTAAAACACACAATTATGTATTACGCATTAGGTTATTATATTAGTAACTTAATAGGCTTACACATTGATTCCATCCGAAAGTGAGCGAAAAAAGACTGACGAAGCAAAAAATATTCAAGCCAAAGATTTCCCGAAAACATTGTATTAAAGGTATTACGTTACTTAACAGTATCCATTTGCAGCGTTAAACTTTGAGAATCGTTTCCTATTATGAGTAAATTTACGTGGTCGTTAGCTGTCAGATACGCGGCTTTACGCTTCCGCAAAGGTCCGGGCTTATCGTTACGTACTACACTACACACATGTATAGGTATTATAAAAATAGCGTATTACAGCTTAGAATCGCAGAAAGTAAATATTTATAAAAAGGGGCGGTGAAACTTTAAATATCAATTGGCATCTGCTAGGTGGTATATATTTATACACATTTAGCTATTTGTGGAACTATTAGATTCTGGACACTAAATATGTCTTCGTAGAGTTGGAGTTCTTTAGACACATTGCTTGCAGAGAGAGTTACAATGTCGAACTTTTTACTGGCGGTAGGAACTCTTGTGAGTCCGCGCGGGTAGGTACCACCACCCTGCTTATTTCGGCCGTGAAGCAGTAATGCGTTTCTAAGCAATAAATAAATAAAAAGCTGATGGTGACAGGCAAGTTAGAGGCAAACGTCCCAAGGGATACAGTCCCATGAGATAGTCGGTCCAAAATCGATCTTCTTTGAACAACAAGTTCCACGTTGCCTTTTACGAGTGTCAGGGATCGCAGCAGATGGAATGAAATCGTACGTGAGAAAATTTTACAGTGGGGTGGTCACGACCCTCAGTAATGAGGAAAGCGATGTGAGTGGGTGTTACAGTAAAAGCTTTGTGTTCGCGAGGTATAAGTTCTTTAAATATACCGCGAATACAGAAACCGTGAATATGGTATATTTACATATTATAATATATATGCATGAGATTATAAGGGCTACGTTTCCAGGTGACAAAATAAAAACATAATTCAGGCATAGTTTAATAAGGTCTATTTTACTTTTTTTATGATGACGACATGCTTGCAAAGGATATTCGGTTGGATACACCTACATGTTGGAATCATTTTTATCAATGTGTATATTTTGTACTGATGTACCGAATAGATCCACGAATAAAGATATCTTTAGCTGCGAATGTCGAAACTGGCTCGCATTTTTTTAATCCGCGAATACTCGTCGTAAAAACGCGAATAAGGAGATTTTACTCTATATATTTCAGTAAAGTTTTAAGGTTAGTGAGTTCACGGTCCGTCTGGTGTTAAGTGGTTATCGAGGTCGCATAAGCTCGAAGTTTAAATTATATTATATTATTAGCTGAGTTTCAATGCACGCTAATGACAAAATAGACAAACTGTAGGTATGCTGGTACAAATAAAGTTCGTGAAAATTTAAAAATGTTACATAGTATTAAAGACAGATCAGTAAAGTATTGTAGTATTTTCTTCGGTTTTCGCGATATTTTTCACCTTTCCTTCGTTTATATTTTGTTTTAACGGGTTTTACGTTTTAAGCATATTTTTTTTAATATGACACTAATTGCTCATAAATTTATTTCTAAATTAGACATGTAGAAATAAACTTCCTAATGAATATTTTAAATTATTTTCCGAACATTTAATTGGTCCTATGGGTTATGATCGACCTTGTTCTGCGTAAACTTTGTTCTCTAAGCAAGCAGAGATTTAAGCCTAAGGCCACAACTAATTTTATTAGTAAAAGTTTCTACCCTATTCATAAAAGTTTACCGTCACACAATGGAAGTTCAACTTCTCTTTAACGAAGGATGTGTAAGATGAACTTGATTAAAATAGGCTGCGTTTCATATTAAACTTATTGTTTCTCGACCATGTAATATAAATTTCTTTTCAATTCAAGTATTTTGAATGTTTAATAAACAATTAAATTGAATTGAATAATCCTCTTCCACAATAAGTATTAATTATTACGGTATAGTGACTGTTTTTGTTATACATAATATGCGCAGATGAACTTATAATGTAAATGATCTTATGTGGTTACAAGAGTGCATAAACACCAAATACGTGAAAGCCGCTACACACCTCAAGGCATGAGGTCGAAGACTCAATTAAAGAAATACGAAATATGATTATATGCCGGATGATATTATTTACTCGTGCGAGCTCACAAACCACCATCAGTATTTAATTTTGCAACTGTATAAATTTCAACCGTTCGATATTTATTAAAAAATAGCTGACCCGGCAGACTTTGTAGTGCCTCAATCAATAAATAAAAGACCTAAACTTTTGTATAAAATAAACTTAAAACAAACAAAAGGAATCCGTCCGACGGGGGACACATCAAAGGAAAAACAAAATTGTATTTTTTATTTAATTCCGAGTATTTTCATATTTATCTACCTTTTAAACCTTCTCTGGACTTCCACAAATAATTCAAGACCAAAATTAGCCAAATCGGTCCAACCGTTCTCGAGTTTTAGCGAGACTAACGAACAGCAATTCATTTATATATGTATAGATTATTACCTATTTGGCGTGTGATTGATTTTAGCTTATTCGATTTTTATGTTCTTTAAAATGCAAATAATCACGACACGATATTTTCAATTGTCGTAGGCGCCGCTAATTACAACTCTAACCTGCCTGATGCAGAGGCAACTAGCTACCGTCGGTGCTCTAGACCAGCCTTTGCCAAAGTGGGCGATAACACCCCCTTGTGGGTGCTGCAGGCCTAAAGGGGGCGGTAAGAGACCCAGAAAAAAAATGGGGGCGTTGTGTAGAGGCTTAAGAGGCGATTTGTAATTTTATCTAGGAGGACTCTTAGACACCAACAGAGCTCTCGGTATAGTGGTTTTTAAGTAGGCGAAAAAATCGGGACGTTACAAAATAATTTATTCCCAAAGTGGGCAGACAAAATAAGTCTGGGAACCCCTGCTCTAGATGTTTCACAACAGATCCATCTGACATACTCTCAAATTGACTCTCAGTACCTATACTTGCTCTTTGAATACAGCACTGAGAGTTGATTTAAACACTAGAAGCAACTAAAGCATAGGTCACTGTACTCGTCGAAGATCGACTTTTATGACCACATTTAGCCTACATCATCAGTCCATTGAGTTTCATTCCAGATATTCTCAACGGGCTGTGATTTAAATCTGGTAGCAGATGCACTTACAAAACAGTCACTTTTGAAGCATTAAGCGCTTACTTACTTAGTAGCTGAAAAGGCTTTTTGGCCCATAGATAAAGCAACCTTTATCGTAGAAATTGTTTAACGCGTGTTACGTACCTATTTGCTTGTAGAATTTCAATACCATCACAGTCGCAACATAAATTACAATCATCAAGGACGCTATTTGGCATTTATTCAATTCTGTAAGCTTCATGAATGATGATGACGTTTTTAAAACGATGAAAATCGATTTTATTTCATTTAAATTAGGTAATAGATGCAAAAGAACACTTGACAGAAGTGTGCCCGTCCGTACGTTGTGTTTACGGCTGTCAGTTACGACATCGTAAATCAAACGCCGAAATCGAATCCGAAACCTTTGCCAATATAAATCAATGGACCTTTAAAGTCAGCATTATTGGTGCAAAAATAACTTTTTAATATGATATCATAAACTTACATTCGTGAGTGTGATCTCTTGGAGTATTTTATATCGTTTTACTACGATTTTATTGATTCGATTCATTGAATGTGTGTGGTTTCTGGTCAGAGTGTTGCATTATAATTGATATTTTTAATTATAAATTGGATAATACAAGCAAACGTGGAGAGACGTAAAATGACATTATTTAATAAAGTGGTATGCTATTTATTTTTTGTAATCTAGTGATATTTCTGTTGGTGCTAATACCGTAACCTTATATTATGTTGAATCTTATATTATATTGTATAATAATTGCCCCATTATCTAATTATGATTTTTTTTAAATTGTCGCTTACTTGACTGAAACCGTTGACCTAATGCCAGGTGGTAACCGGATCTATTGATAATACAACGTAAATGGCACCATCCACCTTGAGATATAAGGTCGATATTTTATTTGTTGTTATAATGGCTGTGTTGCGTTATGGTAATTAAGCGAGGACTGTATTTTTTGTATGAAAATATATTCATTGAACCTTTATATTACAAATTAACGACTTTAATATAAGAAAACTATAAAATTGATGCGATGTGTTGCAGCTAGATTTGAAAGAGATTAGCTGTCATGGCGGACGTCGCTTGTTGACATTTTTACGTTCAGATATTGAATAACAGTCTTAACATTCAAGACGGAAGGCTTGCTTTACTGTGGCAGGGTGTCATGTGAGCCCGCACGGGTAGATACCACTACCCCGCCTATTTTTACCGCGAACCAATAATGCGTTCAGATTTGCCGTTGTGCTATAACACTGAGACTTAATACTCATGTCTCAATGTGAGTTGTGGTATTTAAATAAGTTACTGATGTCTATGGACTCCGGCAGACACAACTTACCCGTGCGGCCTCCCAATACGCCAATTAACTAATTGTAGCAATTACGAAATGCACTCTGACGTTTTTATCATCGTTGAAACGGGACTCGGGCTATGAGCACATTTCATTCTCTTATTTCACAATTTTCTTTTTCTATAGTTTATTCTGTGAACGCCAGAATGAAATAGAACACACTGCCATGTAAATTAGGTTATGTACATTATTTTGTAAATAGTTCTAAAAGTTGATGAGATTTAATGTATTTTTTTAAACTATACCCTCCTGTCCTCCTCCATGCGTCGTGTTCCTCAGTGCTGAGGATCGTGACCTTTACGAAATACATACGTAAAGGTTTTCTTGGGAAAATTCCGATCATCGTTCTCGTCGAAACTGAGGGCTCGACGAGTAAATTAACCCTCAGACACAGCCCACTGAGTTTCTCGCCGGATCTTCTCAGTGGGTCGCGTTTCCGATCCGGTGGTAGATTCTGCGAAGCACGGCTCTTGCTAGGGTTCGTGTTAGCAACGTCATCAGGTTTGAGTCCCGTGAGCTCACCTACTAGTTAAGGCGACGCTGATAGCCTCTCAAGGCTATCAGCTTAGGTAGGAAAAAAAAGGGAAAATTGCTAGCGGTGGGTTCCCGCGTCCTTCTACAGCAGAATTTCAGAGGCGATTTATTTCTATTAGTTAGTTTAGTTAAAACTATACAAATGAAACTAAATAATTGTCTTCTATGCGTTCCTAAGCCATTCATGCAAAAACTTGGTACAGTTGTTATTAACATTCCAGGATAGATTTCTGGCATACCAGCACTATTTATTAGTAGTAAATGACTTTTTCGATATGCAAATGTACCTATGTCCTTATTTCTGACGCGAAGGAATGATGCACTGCGCTTTTAAGGATGATGATAGCTTTGGCAGAATTTGCGGTACATAAGAGCTGAATACTGCATGGCCTTTGAGCAGATATAGAAATGCAAGCGACAAAAAAAAAAAAAAAAATCATCTATTATATAATTTATAAAAAATTTGGAAGCTACTTAAATGTATGACGGCGCATCACTTGAGAATGGCCGCGAATTCGTCTAATCTTTTTTTTTTAAATAGGATCCGAAATAGTCAGGACAAGCAATACAGGAATGGTTGTTTTTGAAGAAAAATAGGTGTAGACAGAAATTCAGATAGAATTATTATATTAAACAACACATTGGTTTAAAAAAAAAAAACCATAGCTTTAATAAGACGCAACATTACATCCAATGTCATTTCGAGGAGTACAATGTTGATCATATGCCACCACATTATTATGACCGACATTGTACTACAACATTGTACTGTACCGATATCGAAAACTCGAAGTATTTTGAGTTGAGTATTTTCATTTTGAGTTTTAGTTATTATAAATGCTGTTGAACCGATAAATTGGCTATCCAATGAGATTCCAGGTATTTTTTTACTATACCAAAGCACAAAAATGTCTTCAGGTACTTAGTTACATTATCTTTTTAAAATTTCTATTAAACTGGAATAGGTAAAAATACTTGTCAACTGAGTATTTCTATTCCATGCCGTACAATTCAGCAGTCTCGCTAACGCGTATTCTCTTGCAAGGGAATTGAATTTATTATGCATACCACGTCATACTCTCTAAGGCTATAACTTCAAATCACTCGAGAATTTCTGTCTTATATTTTACAGTACACTATCCTTTGTAACGTATTTTCTTGCACGAAAATATATTTTATAAAGCTTATAGCGTTATTTCATACTATCTTTAAGAAAGCTCTTATTCGAATTCCGCTACGTAGTCCGTAGTCCGTAGCTCCGTCCGCTCCGTTCGGGTGCTCGAGTCGAAATGTGTTGTGTGTTTTTTTTCCTACCTATTCTAGTGACCTCGATAGGTCATACTAGATTCACTGAGCGAGTAGGTGAGCTCTCGGGGCTCTAATCTGGGGGTGTTTCTAATACTAGCCCTAGCAAGAGCAGTGCTTTGCAGAATCTGCCACCGGAATCGCGACCCACTGAGAAGGTTCGGCGAGAAACTCAGTGGGCTGTGCTTATAGCTTAGTTTACTCGCCGAACCTTACGTCACAAGCGAAGGAACACAAGAAGTGTTGTGCGATAATAGTAACTCGAATTTATATTAGAGCAGTGGGGATCGTTTGTTCATAATTTTTTCTGAATACCGTCTTAAACAATTGTTGACTTGCGACTTATAAAATCAACAATTTTAACACCGAGGAAATAGTTAACTCTAACCAATCTTAGTTAACTAAATAGCAGGGTTGCGCCGATATATATTAAAATCAAATTTACAAAATATGTAAATTTGCTTATTATCCTCCAAGTACCTCTCTAAATGTACCACCGGATCGGAATCGCGACCCACTGATACGATTAGTTTGTAAATTATGAGTTTTTACGGTTATATTAATATTATCATTATAAAATAAGTGATGTGTATTATTCATAGATATTTTTACGTCTATGCGATTATTGAAATTTTCGTTATGTTACAGAAACTGTAAATATAAACAAGACAGCTATCCGTTGTTCATAAACGTTATTTTGATAATTTGTTTAAATAACATGTCATAAACACGACCCGTGAGATGTGTCCGTTTTAAATAAACGGCTGCCTCAAAATATTGAGATCAACAAAACAATGCATTGAAAATATGATTTGTTGCAACGGAAACATAATTCGCCCAGCAAATCGGCAATGATATTATTGTTATTGCATAAGTCGGAAGTAAGGTTATAATTTTGTTTTAACGAGTTTTTCAATGTCCTAAGTATTATACAAATTATTGTTAGCAGAAACAAATTTGAGTTCAAACATTTTTAGAACATAAAGTACGTGTGGCACAAATGTGTTTAAATTGAATTTTAATAAGGAATAAATTAATGAAAATGAATGAAGAGATTGTGGTGTGGTGGAAACTAATACATAATAAAAATAATGCACATAATTTTTTTATGACTTCACTGTCCTTAAGGTACCAATATCTGAGAGAGATAGAAGATTGTTTTCTCTTCGCATTACACATACCACTTAATCATGAGTATTCAACTCAAGCAATCAATCAAAGCTCGAAATATAAATTGTTACAGTGTACAAAGCAAACGGCAAATACCGCTCTTTGACCAAACCTTTTCGTTTTGAAACTGCAGCCTTTGATGTTGAGTAATTGATAAACATTGATGTTTATAATCGAAATAATTATTAATTATTTACAAAGTAACATAATTTTAGCATTCACGTGTGTAAATGTTTGTCTACATTCTGTCTCCATGTTTTGTACGGTAGCTTCAATGTGTGTTTTATTTATGTAAAATTATTTAATTTTACGACATAGAGTGTATTTACAGCGCGCGTGTCTAATTGGAAATCGGGCTTTTAAATATAGAACCACTTTCGAAGCAAATATATTGATGTTTAATTATAGTAACGGTTTATATTAAACATAATTCCACGAACGTTCAAGTAAATAGAGAGATGTGTTAACAGATTTCGTTCTCTTTGAATATTTTTGATACGTACGCATGGTACATCATCAAACAGATGACGTTTTATAGTATTTACTCACTGTTGTCGCAGTTAAAATATTAACAATTATGAATACTACTCGTAGTAGGACCTCTTGTGAGTCCGCGCGGGTAGGTACCACCGCCCTGCCTATTTCTGCCGTGAAGCAGTAATGCGTTTCGGTCCGAAGGGTAGGGCAGCCGTTGTAACTATACTGAGATCTTATAACTGATATCTCAAGGTGGGTGGCACATTTACGTTGTAGATGTCTATGGGCTCCAGTAACCACTTAACACCAGGTGGGCTGTGAGATCGTCCACCCATCTAAGCAATAAAAAAATAAAAAAATACTAATCGATTATGGCCTACACTTGTCAACGACCTAAGACTCTATTAATTATAGTATTCATTTAAATGGTTTACATGACGCATTTGTAAAAACTAGAGGTCCCGCAGTAGTCTAAATTCGACTATAATTAATTGGAATTGTAAGTTTGTACACTATTATGATTGTATTTTATACTTCTATAATCACAAATTTCGCCAAGGCTACACTATAAAAAAATATTAATAAAGACAAACAATATTTATTCTATTCTCAATTTGACCGCAGACGTCAAGAACAAAAGTTTGACAATAAATAGTATGCATGCGTGTGTGCGTCAAATACATGGTATGTAGTGTGTGTAATGTTTTCTTTATTGATTTAATGTATCTTATATGCATTATTTAAAAAAAATATTAGCATTGTGCACTTCTTCTCTATATTCTCTATAAGTGTGGAAAATTTCATACTCTTCCGTCCGCGCAATTTTCGTAAAAAGGGATACAAAGTTTTTGCTTCACGTATTAATATATAGATATATCTTCTACCCTTTATGATTATTTTACAGTTAGCTACATGCGTAATTGTTTCTGCTGTGTTCACCCACCCGATGCTCGATAGCATCTTCGTACGTTGTTGAAGTTTCCTAGCCACAATACATATTATGTACACCTTCACTGCTCACGTTGTTAAGCTACGGAATTATTTATCGTCTTGCGTTCAAAACTGTAAATCCATATCATTCATTAAGCTCTAATCTAAAATAATCACAGTTCTTTGATGTGGTCATGCGGGTACATTGTATTTATGAGCAGTGTTTCTGTAATGTATATTCAACGGAGCATGCTCATGTCTCTGAAAACTCGGAACGAAGATATACGACAGTGCAAGGCAGTTCCTTCTGCACTTACAAAAAAGTATGGCACGCATCGCGATAATTAAGTTTAATTATGTTTCTTAAGTAGCTCACGATCATTGTTAACAAAAACATACACAGCTATTATTGGGTACATATGTGTATCAATTATTAAATGATGTTAACCTAGCTCACATTTGTTATTATTTTATCGTTATCGCAAATACGACTCTATCATTCTGTTTTCTTTTGGTTTACAGTTTACTATTGTTTATTTATTAACCGGGATTGGTAATGCGTTTTAGATATCTAACCGCGGAAACGACCCGTTGACGACTTAAAAGAACCGATGCGGTATTTTTATCCGTGACTATAAATCTTATTGTGTGGGCAGAATAGAATACTGTTTATTCTTCACGGCATGTCTGGCCGGTTCCCGTGGCTCTCGAGCGATCTGTGTGTTAGTTTAGTTTTTTTTTTCTCTTCGGTAACTAAGCATGATGATTTAACGATTTCTACTGAAATAATAACGTTGAAATTTCACAGATAACGTTGTGTTTTTGATTTCATAAAGCTATAATTTATGCTTCGTACCTGTTGAACGAAAATAAATATTTTTATTGGGATAAAAAAAAAGAATGGTCTTGTAACGTGCGTTTTGTGTTCGTAGGGATAACCCTATGTGTGATGTTTTCTTATTCAAATTAAGGTTACTAATTTTTCAAAATGTAGTTATTTTATTCACATAGTCTATACAGCATTAATGCGTTTCGATTTGAAGAGTGGGGTAGCCGTTGTAACTATACTGAGACCTTAGAACTTATATCTCAAGGTGGGTGGCCCATTTACGTTGTAGATGTCTATGGGCTCCAGTAGCCATTTAACACCAGGTGGACTGTGAGCTCGTCCACCCAGCGTAGCAATAATAAAAAAAATATATATACTTTCTATGAGAGAAAAAAAAAACAATTGATTGGAATTAGAAGGATGCTCATAGCATTATGTTAAATAAAAATGCATATATATATCGGTAGAAACAAGCAGTAAAATATATTACATAAACTTATTTTAATGCATCGTATAATTGGCAAGTAGATTAGCTGTTTCGGAGAACAACGTGTACAAATTTCAAAACAAACCAACAAGTAAATTTTAAAAATGTTCACAACAAAAAAATATACGTGCGCCCAATATATAGAGTGATTGGCTCTAGTGAGTTTCTCCAACGGCTTTCACCAATTGATATCTATCTATACATACGTGTCAGCTGAATAAATTACTTAGTTGATTCCTCAACTTTGGTACGCTAAATAAAAGGCGGGCTCAAAAAAAAAAGGTAATTTTTAATCAAATTTTAAGGCTTTTTGTCTCCATCCAAAACATTTGCAGCATTTCTTAAAATATATTTTTGTATAATATTATTTGAATATTCTTAAAATATAGATTGTAATTTATTTGAATACTCCTTCACATTCGATATCACTCTCACTTGTTCTAGTTACACCGTAATAATACGTTCCGATTTGTAGCAAAGCGTTTCAGCTTAAACTCTGGAAGCTTTCACCTTTTTCCTCAAAGTAAATAGCTGGCATTAACTTTAATAGCCAAAGCTTATAGATAATAATTGCGGGATTCAAACAATGACGAAAACGATCAGGTATTCTGCTTTTGTGTTTTGTTTTTTATCGCACCGGATGGATATGCGACGTTAAGTGGCTAGAGACTATAGTTATCGCAATGTTTTAATAGGTCAATCATGTTCGTTCATATTGTGCAGCAGGGGGAAGTAATGACTAAATTATGCTCCAGCTGTGTCTCAACGGGAGATCCCGTGTTTGTGTATAGCAGAGATTCTGTAACGAAACTACATTAAGCTTGTCCTATAGTAAAATGCTTGTAAGGAACATGTTAGAGTGATTATATGGTACCAATAAAAGTAAATAAATCTATATATTAATACGTGAAGCAAAATCTTTGTACCCCTTTTTACGAAAATTGCGTGGACGGAGGAGTATGAATTTTCCCGTACTAATAGAGAATTTAGAGAAGGAGTGCAGATTGCTAATATTTTTTAAAAATTATGCAAAATAATACATTAAATCAATAAAAAAAGCATTACACATACTAAAAAAGCATTACACATACTACCATGTATTTGACTCACACACTTAAACATATATACCTACTCTTTGTTTATTGTCAAACTTTTGTTATTGCATATAGTCTGTGGTCAAATTGAGAATAGGTTAACATTATTTGTCTATAGTGTAGTCTTGGTGAAATCTGTGATTATAGAAGTTTGTTTAGTCTTTGACAATAGAACGTTAATAATGTTCAAACTTATAATTTCAATTAATTATACTCGAATATCGACTACTGCGGGACCACTAGTTTAATTTTAATACTACGATCTGACTGATGGTAGGACGTGCTGTGACCACCTTACCTATTTTTGGCGCTAAGCAATAATGTGTTTCGGTTTGAAGACTGGGACAGTCTATAATACTTAGGACTTAGAACCCAAAACTCAAGTTGGGTGGTAGCATTTATGTAGCTAATATCTGTGGGTTCCTGTACCCACTTCAGACCAAGCGGACCGTGAACCCCTATTCCCATCTAAGGAATAAAAAATAATTAAATTCTTGATTTTGAAGAGTAGTTGGTGAGATAATATTACTGACTACTGTTCTGTTTTTAAGTAGTCACTGGAGCAACAGCGTATGGGCCACTACACAACTAGAGACATGAGCTTAAATGTGTCTGAGTATGAATATACTTCAAACTGAAACGTAATCTGCTTCGCCGCCGAAATGTCGCGAATAAAGACATTTATCCATGTTGGCTAACATTTTTTTCTCGGCCACTAATAATTATGGAAATTTATAAGCTTTGTAGGCTTAAGTTTGATTTTCCATAATCATTTTTTCATTGCCAAATTAATTCGTCAACACTCGCGTTAAGTATAACCATCACTCTGGCTCCGATGATCTCAATCATATTACTATGTGGATCTCAGAAAACAATAAAACTGACTCATGGCATGTAATTGAACCTTTATGAATTGTGTTGTAAATAACATTAATAAACTTTTATAACTCTGACCTCATTACATGCAATAATCGCGTTGCTAAAGCTGTCGAAGAACTAGTTGAATACTGATCCAAGCTAGGGCGTTAAATTTCTATAGGGATACACAAATATTAGAATTTATACAAACAATTAAGTTGTATTCAAAGTTCAAGATTATTAGGACAATTATTTGTGATTGCATTGAAAAGCCGGTAGCCGGATCTCTGCTCTAGGCATTCTCGCTCACGACTCGGTCGTGCGCGGACGTGCTTTCCGATCCGTGGCCCGCTTGCGAGCTGCGTCTCTGAACTCACAGTTGTGCTCGACAGTGTAGTGACCGTGAATACATCGTGCTTACAATTCGGTAGTGCGGACGTTCCGATCCGTTGGTTGCTTGCGATCTGCGTATCGGAGTCCATTTTTGTGCGCTAAAGTGTTGTAACCGCGAACCCACCCTTTACCAACTGTCTTTTTCAAGGCAAAACCAATCGCTACGATCAGGCTTCCTGTGGCACTCACAGGCTAGCGATTTCCTAACCCTTCCCAAAACAACAGTCTTTTTCAAGACTAGACCCCCGCTCGCGATTCTGCCTGCTGTAGCATTATACAGCCCGAGCGGGTTCCTTTCCTTTTCCCCGCCGATTGCCGTTTTCACGGCATAGGCATTCCCCCCCCCCCCCTGCTCCTTGCTGTCCTGCAGCACAGGGGGGTTACAAATCCTATCCGGGGCCTCGCCTTTCGGCGAGTTCAACAAAAGTCCCGGGGCCGCCCCCCCCCGGGCAAGAAGACCGAAGAATGGAGCATGAAGATAGTGCTAGTGATATTGTCGGGTTCCTCCGGGATAGGTACCCGTCAATTAGGGCCGAGTATCTCGAATTTAGGGCCTCTCGTGGCAATTCCTTCCCCCCCGCGTCCGTCGCCGCGTATCTCAAACGTGCCTCGGAGGCACGCCGCACGCCCCCCGCCGCCGCGTCAAGTTCGAGCGCACGTTCCAACGATGCGACTCACATAGCGCCTAACGCTACCCCCACCCCCGCGCCCGCGTCGATTACGTCATCGCGCGCTTCGTCCGTCGCGACCTCGATCGTTTCGAGTTCAGGCTCCGATACCGAATCGGAGATGGATTTCGAATCCGCGTCAAGCCCTCAGCCTGGAACTTCGGATGGGTTCCAAACCGTAACGCGCGGCAAAAAGCGTACTCGCGCCGTGGAGTCCCGGAGCTCCACGACGAAGCAAACTAAATCCGCGACCGCCTCCCGCCCGCAGGTAGTCGTGACACCAGAGTCGGACTCCGCTCGCCGCGTAACCCCGCCGCCGCGTCCTAAGCCCGCGCCCGCTCCTAAACTAGCTGCCCCGCCCCCGCTGATACTTCAAGAGAAGACAGCGTGGAATCGCGTGTCCCAGGCCCTTCAGGCCAACAAAATTAATTACACCCATGCGCGTAACGTCGCGCATGGGATTCAGATAAAGGTCGCAACGCCGGGCGACCATAGGGCCCTCTCTTCATACCTCCGAAAGGAGAACATAGGTTTTCACACCTATGCTCTTCAGGAGGACCGCGAGCTCCGCGTAGTGATACGCGGAGTCCCCAAGGAGTTAGACATCGATTACATAAAGGAGGATCTGACCGCTCAGTCCCTCCCGTTAGTTAGTGTGCACCGGATGCACAGTGGGCGGGGCAAGCAGCCCTACAACATGATCCTGGTAGCTCTAGAACCCACCCCGGAGGCCAAAAAGAAGATCGTATGTCTCACGACAATTTGCGGCCTATCCGGGATCTCAATCGAAGCCCCCCATAAACGTGATACTCCCGGGCAGTGCTACAGATGCCAGCTTTACGGCCACTCGGCTCGTAATTGCCACGCGCGCCCCCGCTGCGTAAAGTGCCTCGGCGATCACGCCACATTAGATTGCTCGCGAGTTAGGGAAACCGCGACCGAACCTCCAAGCTGTGTCCTATGCCTTAAGCAAGGGCACCCCGCGAACTACCGTGGATGTCCTAGGGCTCCGCGTAAACGTCCGACCCACCCAGCCCCCCGAACCGTCGGCCCAAAGACTTCGGCGCCTTCAGTGCCGAAACCCGCCTTCGTGCCGGCTGCAGTTCCCACGGTCTCGGCGTGGAAAAAGCCGCTGCCGTATACGAAGGCGGGAACGCAAACCGCACCCCCGCCCCGCTCGCGACACGCCCCGCGCCCCAGCCCCTGCTCGCACCTCGCCCCGCGCCCGCGTTCCGTCCCCCGCAACCCTCTACCGCCAACGACTTCGCGCTCGTGCGCGACTTCGTCACTGCGGTCAACTTCGACCGTCTGCGATCGTTCGCAGACGCTATCCGTAGGTCGGTAACCCCCGAACAGCGGCTCGCGGCCGCGTTCGACCACATGGACGTATACGAGTCCGTGTCCCGCACTTTGTAAATCTTTACCGGTAACCAATGGCGCAAAAAGGTAGAAAAAAACCGTATTCCTTTACGTTAGCATTCTATAATGCTAACGGACTCGCGCGGCAACGCGATCAAATTTTTGAATTCCTCCGCGACAATCTTGTAGATATTTTATTAGTGCAGGAAACCTGTCTGAAGCCCTCGCGTCGTGACCCGAAAGTCGCGAATTACGTCATGGTTAGGAATGACAGACTCACCGCCTCCAAAGGCGGGACTGCCATTTACTATAGGCGGGCCCTGCACGTTGTCCCTCTCGATACTCCCCCGCTCTCACATATCGAGGCGTCAGTGTGCCGTATCTCGCTGACGGGACACTAGCCGATCGTCATCGCATCCGTTTATCTCCCCCCGGACAAGCCCCTTCTGAGCAGTGACATCGAGTCACTGCTCGGCATGGGAGACTCTGTCATCCTGGCAGGCGATTTAAATTGCCACCACACTAGGTGGAACTGCCATCGTACGAACGTTAACGGTAGGCGTCTCGACGCGTTTATAGACGACCTCACCTTTGAAGTAGTCGGTCCCTCAACTCCAACATGTTATCCGTATAACATCGCGCTCCGTCTGAGCACTATAGACCTGGCATTGCTTAGGAACGTAACTCTGCGCTTGCGTTCCATCGAAGCACTGTCAGAGCTCGACTCAGACCACCGACCTGTCGTTATGCAGCTCGGTCGCCCTCACAACCCAGTCACTGTTACGAGGACCATGATAGATTGGAATAAGCTGGGCACGTGCCTAGCCGAAGCCGCTCCGCCAATCCTCCCTTACGGCCCGGATTCGAATCTATCCCCCGAGGACACCGTCGAATCCATAAACATCATTACCGATCACATCTTTTCCGCGATCATTAGATCTTCAAAAGAAGTCGATGTGGAGGACAGCTTCCACCGCATCAGACTGTCCCCCGATCTTAGGAACCTCTTAAGAGTTAGGAACGCGGCAATCCGGGCCTACGATCGTCTTCCCACGCATTCAAACCGGATTCGGATGCGTCGTCTACAACGCGAAGTCCACTCCCGCTTAAGCGACGCGCGTAACGATAATTGGCATAGTTATTTAGAACAACTCGCGCCCTCCCACCAAGCATACTGGCGACTAGCTAGGACTCTCAAATCCGAAACTACCGCTACTATGCCTCCCCTCGTACGCCCTTCAGGCCAACCACCGGCATTCGATGACGATGACAAGGCTGAGCTGCTGGCCGATGCACTGCAAGAGCAGTGCACCACCAGCACTCAACACGCGGACCCCGAACACTCCGAGTTAGTCGACGGGGAGGTCGAGCGCAGAGCTTCCCTGCCGCCCTCGGACGCGTTACCCCCCATTACCACTGACGAAGTTAAAGACGCGATCCACAACCTACAACCTAGGAAGGCACCCGGCTCCGCATCCGCGCGCTAAAACTTTTGCCAGTCCAACTGATAGCAATGTTGGCTACAATTTTAAATGCCGCTATGACGCACTGCATCTTTCCCGCGGTGTGGAAAGAAGCGGACGTTATCGGTATACATAAGCCGGGCAAACCGAGAAACGAAACTTCTAGTTACCGTCCGATTAGTCTCCTCCCGACGATAGGAAAAATTTACGAACGTCTCCTTAGGAAACGCCTCTGGGATTTTGTTACCGCGAACAAAATTCTCATAGACGAACAGTTCGGATTCCGCTCAAAACACTCGTGCGTACAACAAGTGCACCGCCTCACGGAGCACATCCTGATAGGACTAAATAGGCGTAAACAAATCCCGACCGGCGCCCTCTTCTTCGACATCGCGAAAGCGTTCGACAAAGTCTGGCACAATGGTTTAATTTATAAACTGTACAACATGGGAGTGCCAGACAGACTCGTGCTCATCATACGAGACTTCTTGTCGAACCGTTCGTTTCGATATCGAGTAGAGGGAACTCGTTCTCGTCCCCGTCAACTGACCGCCGGAGTCCCGCAAGGCTCCGCGCTCTCCCCGTTATTATTTAGTTTGTATATCAATGATATACCCCGGTCTCCGGAGACCCATCTAGCGCTCTTCGCCGATGACACGGCTATCTACTACTCGTGTAGGAAGATGTCGCTGCTTCATCGGCGACTCCAGATCGCAGTAGCCACCATGGGACAGTGGTTCCGGAAGTGGCGAATTGACATCAACCCCACGAAAAGCGCAGCGGTGCTCTTCAAAAGGGGTCGCCCTCCGAACATCACTTCGAGCATCCCACTCCGTAGTAGGCGCGCAAACACCTCCGCCGTTAGTCCCATCACTCTCTTTGGCCAGCCCATACCGTGGGTCTCGAAGGTCAAATATCTAGGCGTCACCCTCGACAGAGGGATGACATTCCGTCCCCATATAAAAACGGTACGCGACCGCGCCGCGTTTATTCTAGGACGACTCTATCCAATGCTTTGTAGTCGAAGCAAACTGTCCCTCCGTAATAAGGTAACTCTCTACAAAACTTGTATACGCCCCGTCATGACGTATGCAAGCGTAGTGTTCGCTCACGCAGCCCGCTCCCACTTGAAATCCCTTCAGGTTATTCAATCACGATTCTGCAGGATAGCCGTCGGAGCGCCTTGGTTCCTTAGGAATGTGGATCTCTACGACGACCTGGAGCTCGACTCTTTTAGTAAGTATCTACAGTCGGCATCGCTGCGCCATTTTGAGAAGGCAGCACGACATGAGAACCCTCTCATCGTAGCCGCTGGAAATTACATACCCGACCCAGTAGACCGAATGGTAAACCGTCGACGTCGCCCAAAGCACGTCATTACGGATCCTCCCGATCCATTAACGGTGCTTTTAGGCACCACAAGCACCGGTCACCGTCCTCGTCGAACCCGTCGCTTGCGACGAAGGGCTCGACGAGCGAACTAACCCATAGACACAGCCCACTGAGTTTCTCGCCGGATCTTCTCAGTGGGTCGCGTTTCCGATCCGGTGGTAGATTCTGCGAAGCACTGCTCTTGCTAGGGTCAGTGTTAGCAACTCTCCGGTTGAGCCCCGCGAGCTCACCTACTAACGTTAGGGCGAAGCTGAAATAGCCTCTCAAGGCTATCAGCAAAGGTAGGGAAAAAAAAAAAAAAATCTGCTCTAGGAAATATTATTTAGTACTGAAAACCTGATCTAATATGTTACTTATAACGACGCTAGTAGCTGAAAGTAAGTATTGTACTTTTTGACGAAGCATGTTGCTGATAACTCTATTTCTGTAATCTGACGAAGCATGTTGCGGATAATAACATGTACTTTTAGGTTAGGAATATTATGCTCATTTTTTATTTATTAATATTCAATTGTGTCTGTGATTATCACTGAATACATGAAATTCTGAATAAATTTGTTTGTCTTATTTAATAGATTCTACAAAAAAGTTTGGAAACGGATTAAAAAAACATTATCATTTATCTAAATATGACTATGTTATTTGATATGTTGAAAAGTGTTTGTTTTTGTTCGCGGCGAGTTTATCTGAATGATTTGAAACTTTGGACAGTTGTTTTTGGAGCTTCAGTGTAGGTTTTTGGTATGTAGGTGGGTATTTGGTATGTCGGTACTTCGGAATGAATAAATAATAAAAGTCTTAATTGCGTTTTCTGTTATATGTATAATAAGATAAAAAAATATTTAAGGCCCTTAATATATTTTAAAATTAATATTAAAAATTAAACAGTAAACAGTATTAATAAACTATACAAAATTGAACTCTCTTTTTACTCAATGACAGACTTCATTCCATAACACTGAATTTTTTTTTTTTAAACTAAAGAGTTTTAAATAATAAAGATTTTTCTTTACACACATACTAGCTGGGTCCTCGTGCCCCCTCACGGAGCAAAGTTCAAGCTTCGGGATCCCCCTGCCCGGGCTTATTAAGATATATACGCGAAACACTTTTAAACATATAATTTGAGTGATACAACGCATCTCAACAGTGAGATCGAGTTTTATATAACGGTTTTTCTCGGCCTATGTTCTCTGACAGTATAGGCAAAGATATTTTAATAAAGCGGCGACATGGTCTGACGTATCTCTGAGAATAATAATGATATTGAACGGAGACGTGACAAAACTCGTAAAATTATATTAGGCACGCTGAACGACTACATTAGAGGAATCAATGCGATTATAAATCATCGTAACATGAAATTACATTTTATCATTACGTTTGATAGCTTGCAATCAGTACAGAAATACATGTTTTCTTTTATTCACACAGGTTATATTATGATGATTTTTTTTTGGGAGTAGCTTCATTTGCCTTGAGTCATATTTACGTATGTCCTATTCGACGCGACCTGTTATGATAATAATTCCAATTTAATATTTTTTTACAAAATAGTAAATGTATTTACTGGTGAATCGTTAAAAATCTAAATCGAAAAAAACTCTAAGGTAAATCTCAAGATACTGTTGATAAATTATGTGTGCAAATAAACATAAACTTCAAGAGCTCAACGTGGTTTTTTTTTACCGCGGAGACCGGCGTTGGTGGCGTGGTTGTCGACGATCGCCTCGACGACCCGTCGGTCGTCCTCGGGGTGGCGCCGCAATTCTCTTTGTAGTGTTATAACCGCTGGAGCCCCCTACTGATCCCAAGTGAAGATTTAACGTGTGGTGAGAGAATGCAAGGGGAGTCGTTTGGTGCGGTAGTGCCTTAAAAACATCCTTGGACCCGCTGTCTGATCACAACATCTGCAGATTACCATCAAGTTCCACTAACCCCGCGGGCTTCCTAGACGCGGACACGTCGTAGGAGATTCGGCCCCCTGTCCGAAAAAAAAGTGTCATTGTTGTGCACTGGAAATCGCTTAGTATCGTATAGTACGCAAGTTCATTTACCTATCATCGTTAAAAAATAGCGACAATGGCTTAAATGGCCTCTACTAAATATTATAGTATACAAACGAGACCTTAATACTAAATTAAGAAAATACATACAATTCACACAGCTTCGCTTCTCGGGCTCCCGACAAAAAGTCCTAAATTAATGTTCATATATCGAATAGAATCGGCATCATTTGAAACCGGCTCTAAACGAGGTCAACCCTGGCCACGCAAGCTGGGAAACTTATCTAAACTTGGTTAATCTTGTAATCCGTAGCTCCAGCAGCAGCGGGTGGGTACACTGAAAATCCATTTTGTAATAGATCCCACACCCTATCCGATACAAGCCAAACCAATTACGGTATGTCGTTAATAAACTTATTCAGGATCGAAAGAATCAAAATGAGAATAAAATACTATTTTTAGGATATTTATTTTACACGAGTTTAAACAAGTTTTTTTACTTGTGGTAGGACCTCGCGTGAGTCCGCCTGGGTAGGTACCACCACCCCGCCTATTTCTGCTGTGAAGCAGTAATGCGTTTCTGTTTGAAGGGTGGGGCAGCGGTTGTAACTATACTGAGACCTTAGAACTCATATCTCAAGGTGGGTGGCGGCATTTACGTTGTTGATGTCTATGGGCTCCAGTAACCACTTAACACCAGGAGGGCTGTGAGCTCGTCCACCCAAATAAGCAATAAAAAAAAATGAAAACCGTCGGTGCCGAGGGCTTTCCAAGTTCGCAATATCTCCATATATCCTTGATTTCCTTAACGGTAATGAGGGGTAACGCGTCCGCGAGTGGCAGGGAAGCTCTGCGCTCAACCTCCATGTCGACTAGCTCGATGTGTTCGGGGTCATCGATTTGAGCACTGGTGGAGCACTGCTCGTGCAATAAATCGGCCAGTAACTCTGCCTTGTCATCGTTATCGTAAGCTGAGTTGGACCTAAAGGGCGTACGAAGGAAATATAGGGGCGTTGGTTTCCGATTTGGTAAAATCAATATGGCGTGGTTCAACCACTATTTATTTTTATATTGTAGCTCATTGTAGCCATTGTGCTTGAAATTGCCTGCTTAATCAAGGTATCACATGGTGTAGTTATCATTCCGCTACACTAATTATAAAAAAATTAATTATAAAAAAAAACTGCGAACATTTAGATTAATTTGATGATGTTTTATGGTTGATCCTTAACTGTTCCTTAGTTTGTGAAAGCATCGTAAACTGTAAATATCTTATTTATGGTACCTAACTACAACTGAACGGGAATTTACTGTATCATTAAATCGTATAGCACGATCGTACGCTTTCAAATTGTGCATCACAAAGTGATTATAGCGTACGATTTTGTTATTATTAAGCAAGTTTTAGACCACCGTATAAATTTTGTTTTGTGGCGATTTAATCTGCCCATAAATGCTGATTTTTTATTCATTCAATATTTATGTTGTATTTATTTATTTGATCGCGTAATGTTCGCTCTTCAATTGAGGCAATTATCTTATTTGCATTGTTAACATTATTACAATAAAGCCTATAGTAAGTTGTCAGTAATATGCCTCGTATTAGAATATTATTTTATATATAGAAACGGGCCATGACAAAAGAGTTAAATGCCTTTTTTTATCATCGGTACGTAAACAGTTTAATTCTTATTTGAATCTATTAAAAGTGAGAAAATTGGTCCTTTTATTTACATTTTTTTTAATCTAATATATAAAATTCTCGTGTCACAATGTTCGTTCCCATACTCCTCCGAAACCGCTTGACCGATTCTCATGAATTTTTTTATGCATATTCAGTAAGTCTGAGAATCGGTTACTATCTATTTTTTATAACCCTAAGTGATTAGGGTTGTCCACCCCTAAAAATTTTTTTTATTTGGACATTTTTTTTTTGTTATAATGAGGTATTAAGTGGTTGAATGAGGTTTTGTTATTTTTATTATATATTCATCCCTCATCGTTCACAGCACTACATACCTCTTTCACTCATTTACCACATCCTTACACACTTACAATAAGTTAGTTTTTTTTTCTACACTAGAAATTCCCTAGAAATCTTATATATGGCAAAACAATGTTTGCCGGGTCAGCTAGTAATACATAATAATATAATCTCAGCGTTGAGATATCAACGATTATAATCGAATTTCGATTGTTGAGCGGGCACTAGGTATATTAAAACCTTTATTTTTCTAGTTATGTGTTTGAAATTTTATACATGTGTATTCCGAACGATTCACAAGGCGCTTGCGATAGTTAAAACACAATGAACGATGAACTGCCCGCGTCTGTGTCTCAGCTAAAATTTACGATGAAAAGTCATAACCACATACGTCATTCCGGTGAAATATTTGGTTTACGTACAATGTTCACGCTGGAACGATGAAATAATTTACTTTCTGACTACAACCGGTCTGCCGGCGGCGGTAGGTAAACGATTCTAGAGATAGCTCACTATATCCTATGACGTTGAATTATATCTGGTTGGTTTCTAATGAATCATGGAAGCTTAAAAATTTTTGTAATCGTGCTTCGTTTTGTTAAAACGAGACACGCCAAAATAAAGCTTATTGCAATTGAATTGAATTAATGATTGAATGAAGGAGTATATAAAAAAAAAACGACAGAAGATAAATTTTGTTGTGAATCGTTTGCTAAGCACTACATGTTAAAATAACAAATCTGTATCAATGTTTCTTTTCTAATTTCAAAACGGCATTTAAAGTTTTTTTTATATTGTAATATATATTGTATATCTTTAAACGAGAAATTATTTTATATAAATATACCTATATATATATATAATCTGAATCTCGGAAACGGCTCCAATGATTTTCATAAAATTTAGTATACAGGGAATTTCGGGGGCGAAAAATCGATCTAGCTACGATTTATTTTCAGAAAATGTTGTTTTATTCGTGTTTTCAATAATCAACTTTATCGATAATTTTGATTTTATTCTTTAAATAACCACTTCATATTTTTTTATTATTCTGTCGGTAAAATCTAAAATTATTATTTATATTTCATTATTTTATCAATATGTAATTCGTATTTAAATATAAATTTTAAAAAACAATATACCAACAAAAAATACCGCGCAAAGCTCGGTCATTATCTAGTATTTATATAAATCGCGCACATTATTCACGCAGATAATACCTACAAATCGCGTGTAGGACACACAAAATCAAAGCTATTTTAAATTTTCGTGTAGCCTCCGATTAACTGAGATCATTTATGTTTCTGTAGTCCGTAATAAGATGAAATTTATTATTAATTAAATTTTAAACATTACCAGCTTTAGCTAGAAAAAGAAAACAGTGCGGTAGTAAAGTAAACCAACGCTAGTTAATGGATAAACTGAGTGAGCTAAAACAGAAGATGCCATAGAAAAAAATAAACGAAAATTTAGTTCGGCGTGAAGATTCGCGTGAATGTTCAAACATTTCACGTTTTCACGTATATACAGTGGCCGTTCATTAGTCGTTTACATTTAGTCGGTGCTATAAAATTAGGAACACCGCACCTATTTCTCAGTTCCTAACGGATCGCAACAAAAATACTGCGCTTATATAAAGGAAATACTGAAAAAATTTGCGTGTGTTTTTTTTTTTTATTGCTTAGATGGGTGGACGAACTCACAGCCTGCCTGATGTTAAGTGGTTACTGGAGCCCATAGACATCTACAACGTAAATGCGCCACACGCCTTGAGATATAGTTCTAAGGTCTCAGTATAGTCACAACGGCTGCCCCACCCTTCAAACCGAAACGCATTACTGCTTCACGGCAGAAATAGGCGGGGCGGTGGTACCTACCCGTGCGGACTCACAAGAGGTCCTACCACCAGTAATTACGCAAATTATAATTTTGCGGGTTTCATTTTTATTACACGATGTTATTCCTTCACCGTGGAAGTCAATCGTGAACATTTGTTGAGTACGTATTTCATTGGAAAAATTGGTACCCGCCTGCGGGATTCGAAAACCGGTGCATCGCTTCAACACGAATGCACAGGACGTCTTATCCGTTAGGCCACGACGACCACACCTACCCGCGCGGACCGAGGCCGAGTTTCATTTCGTGATCCGAATGCGAAGGGGGTACGTGGAATATGTAGGACTGCCAAGGCCACCTAGTAAATTCCCCTGCACTCGCAACCGAAAGTCCGAGCCCCACCCGAGACAAGCTGTAGGAGAAGTAGAAGGGTTGACCCTGGTCAACATTTCAAACCAGACACGTGTTCATGCAAAAGATACCTGACAGGCTGAGTCATCGACAAAAATGACTCTACGTTTGTCAACATTTTTGGCAGCCCGTTAGGCTGCATAGGTAGCCCTACTGTTGTCCCAAGTATCCTGCCAATGTCAGCTATGCAAATCGCCAGGTTTGGGTAGCGCACCTCAATGTCTTCCCTAAGTCGTAAGCTAGTGAGGCCATAGGAGGCGGAATGGGGTATAGTCAGATCGCAACAATCAGATACATTGTCACCGCCACAAAGAGATCAGACCTCTAATACAGTTCACTGAGATTAAAGGCTTCGCCCTTTCACAACACCAGAAATGGGACGCGCCTTCGCTTTTAGGTCACAGGCATACCAGCAAGAACGCACGCGGTATCGGTGAAGGCAGTGCGGTGTTCTCATTTTTTTTAATTAAACTTGGTTGTGCTCTAAGGAACAATTCCCATGTTACAACCGATGTCTGACGAGCGACTCATATAATGACTAACTAACATCGTAGTCGGTAGTCGGTTTTGCGGTGTAGCTCTTGGTGGCTGACGCCGTGCAGTGCCTCGCGCGCCTTTCTCAAGGCATAGTCTCCCGGCAGGAATTGGGAGAAGAGGAGGACCCCTGTCTTCTTCTTCTCCCTGTTCTTCTCTGGAGGCGCCGGAGTCCAAAATAACCCGGTCTCTTACCCCCCTCGACCGGGTATCCGTAAATGGATTCCCCAGCGTTAAAAAAAAAAAAGGTAAGAAATAAATGTAGCCCGCAAAATAAATTCGCATGAATACGAGTGGTGACGCCCATACTGTATAAGCCCATATGGGTAGGTACTATCGTGCTTATAAAAAAGATTGTGTGTGAGAAATTTAAAAAACAAATTACAAGGTTTTACAAACTATTATACTTTTCTTTAATTTCTTGTAAAAAAAATTTTGTTAATTACACTATTAATTTACGAACACATTTATATTACCAGAAAACAATGTTAAAAATAAAATAATTCTGAAATGAGAGTTTATAAGAACGTAAAAGCATTGTATCTGTGTTGGCAATTTTCCAATTTACAAGTATTCCAATCTAATGGCTTAAGTACTTGTCAATCCCCTCTTCACTTGAGAATGCGAGCCCTTGCAGAACAAAGAAACAAATTTGTTTCTATGATACCAAAGCCTTACTCAATCTTTGGTTTATTTATATATATAGAAAATTTTTTATTTTATTAACCGACTTCAAGGAAGGTTTTCGATTCGATCTTTTTATGTGTGTTACGTCAGAACAATGTTCTATATGAACCGATTTTGATGATTTATTTATTTATTTCAAAGTTCGTACTTCTCATGTGGTTTTCATTAAATAGTTCTATCAAGTTCCGACTAGTTGTTTTAGAGTTACTCTTAATAATGCATATTTAGTTGACTCCAACTACGTTTATTAGTTCTTATTTTAATTTGTTTCGTTGAAGTAGATTTTCTTTTTTGTTAATTTTTTTGTTATAAATCATCATAGTCAGGAAAGTGGTCTCAGAACCAATCCTATTATCTTAAACTAGCGACCCGCCCTCGCTTCGCTTCGGAAACATTAAAACACACATGAAACCAAAAAAATAAAATAAAAAAAAATGAAAAAAAAGTAGCCTATGTTCATGAGGGACAATGTCGGCTTCTAATGGAAATAATTTTTCAAATCGGTCCAGTAGTTTCGGAGCCTATTCGAAACAAACAAACAAACAAATCTTTCCTCTTTATAGTATTAGTATAGATTATCTTAAATGATTCCAGTAGCCGTTATTATAACATATAACATAGGTTTAAATTGTTCAACAAGTTCATAAAATGGTTTTATGCTTTCTACGATTATTCATACCTTGATAAAACAAAACCAGTTACGTACTGGTTCTTTTTATTTCCAACCTTATTAAACATTGAAAAACTATTCGTACGATGTAACAGAAAACCAGTATATATAAAAAACCGTTGTCCATCCAAACACAAAGTATGCTACACATTTTCTGGACATCTTAGGTGATATGTCTCCAAAACTTAATATTATAATTTCAGTCAATAAATCATTTTCTAAAACAAAATACATATAGTTAGTTATATAAAGATAGTTTGCGCTACTTACATGTAGAATACGATCCCGTCAAGCTACCAATATCTTGAGGTTTGGGTGTAGTTATCACGGTGTGGTTAACCGTAGTAATATTAGGATGGAACACATATCGGCAAATCGCCCAAACTCCAGAATCACTCCACATTAGGTAACCACCTCTGCCTGGTAAGGGAATACCTGAAAAGATACTTTTAATGATGAATTTGCTTTAGAGAAGCCCCTTTTATATGGCAAAATAATATTGTTATTTTTGTGTCGATCGGCTTTAATACTGTTCATCTTTTACTTAATTCATTTTAATAAGGTTATCCGTAGATGGACATACTGGCAGTTTAATTCTTTTACATGATAACGGTAATTCTATAGCTCATTTCTTTGGTGTAGTGGCTCCTAAATCTTTCTAGGCTTTTCGATGGGAATGCATAGTTTTTGCACGGCCTAAACTCAGGAGATAGCGGTATCGAATTGAAACAAGGATAATGAAGATTTTAAGGAAAAAAAGTTTAAAACAATTAGCTTGTAAACAAGTAGACCGAGCAAAGTATATAAAAATTAATACTGAAAATATTGCAACAGTAACAGAAGAATCTATCCCTCACTATTTCAAGTTATTCAACAAGACATGTATCGGCTTTGCGTTGCCCCGTCGCCTTAGTCGGATGTATAATTAGTGGTGGCCACGATAAGAGGGTTATCGTGTTCTGCCGCTTTCTCGAAGTAGAACTACGATTCTGTCAAATTCTGCACCGAAGCAGTCCAATCCAGTTTGAAAAGTAGAACAGTACTTAGACTTGGTCTTTCGTAACTATGCACCTAATACCAGATGGGTACTGAGCTCTGTAAACAGTGATGGAATTATAATGACGAACGGACAGGACAAGTTAGGTGTAGGATATTTTATGTCAAAAACAGAAAAAACACATTTCGACCTCTGGCTAACGAGGATCACACAAACAAAGTATACCGTCGGAATTTAATTTTTTTTAACGAAACCTACAACTTCGTCCACGCGCGGATATTTGGAGTTGAAAAAGTTTGTTTTAAATTCAGGATCGGTTAAATATTGTAACTTGAAACTTTCCAAATTATAAATGAAATTTTGTGTAGTAAAATTTCTAAATAAATTTCAGTTGAATAATTAGTTACCTAATTAGTTGCCACATCCGATTACAAATTACGATTGGTAATTAGTATTCTATAAAAGACTGGGCTGGTGATTACTGACATATAAAAAATCCTAGCCAAATAATTATAATATTTGGATATGGAACGAGAGCTTAAAGCTCTCGTTTAACGCTTTAAATCAGGGTTGCGTTGTTAAAACAAAAATACGACATGAACAGGCGGGCCACATAAATTGAAAGCTTCAAGGAAAAAAAAACATGGATAGTTATGTTGAAATATGATCTTTATTACAAATACATTTGTGAATTTCCTTTTCTCTTTAGTGCGACACAACTTTCTAACGTGAGGAGAAGTTATTCAACCTATCAAATGTTACCTAAGCAAATGTTACTTTTCGTTAGTACTCATACATTTTACGGATACCTTCAATTCTATAATCCTATGAACTTTTTGTAGGAGGCGTCCTTCCCCGGTGAAGGGCATACTGCATGTCAGCAGTTCTACGAAACTGAAGTTCTACGGAACTGCTGTAGAGAAGCGACCGAATGACGGTGTATCGCATTCTGACCCAACAGTCTAGTTCTGGCCCATCGGGGTGGCTTGAGACGTTACCGGTAACGCCTGGGGCGGCCAGTCAGGCTGACTTAGCGTGACGGCTGACTTAGATTTTCGACGACTTTACCGGTAGAGCGTGCTTGCAGTGAGCTGCGCATCTGGTAAGGTAGACCGTGGGTAACCCTTTATCTTGCTCAGGTTCTGCTTCGGGCGGTGATTGGGCTTTGAGCGAGAGTGCAGGGAAATCATTTCTTTATTATCTCCAGCCACCGTGTCCCGCTGCCCCTAGACGTGGAAACCTCGTAGGTCTAGCCCGAAAAAAAATTATTTTTTACAGAATGACCGGTTTATTCTAAACCGTGAAATTAATATGCCTCAATAAATATATTTCTCATCCAAATAATGTATAATTAAATTTACATGCAGTTAACATTTAGTATTATGATGATTTGTAATAGTCATAAATTTTAGCAGCATCTTCTATTTGTACTAGATTAAATCTAGAATCGTAGGTATTTATCATGTTTAGATGATATATGAGAAAAATATAATATGTTTTTGTAATGACAATTTCTACAAAATGTTGATATTTTCCTTTTAACTATTAAGAGTAAAAATAAGTAACATAATTTTATTTATAGTTTTTCTGATTTAATAAACAAATTCTCGATACGGTTTTTCTTGACATTCATTCTTCAAATTTCGAAATTCGGTCTAGTAAGATCATAATATAGATATCCTGAAACTTCTACAGCCGATTGCATTCATGATTGGTTCATACGATATTTTTACCATGCGATTCATCCAAACTGCAATTCTCGGAATCATTACTTTTATGAATTACAATAAACATTATGAATATGTTTAATGATATCTGCTGGAGGATGTTCCTTTTTTCGGGTTTCACGGGTCCTAGACATAATTTAAACTTCCTACTTTTACGGTATAATTTGGCGTTTATTAGTGTTGTTATTGTATATTAATTTTTTTGCGAAAATTTTACGGTTGCCAGCACAGTAGTCATAATTGACGAATAAAATCCTAAACGGTGACTACCACGAAAATTATAAAGTATTCGAAGCGTCGGTAATATTAAAATGACAATATAAAACGCGAACTTATACCGTAATAGTAGTTTTAATTTTAATTTGACATAGTCGCGTTTATTCTATTCGATAGAAATATAATGGGCGTTTTACCTATAACGGGATGTATGACACAGGCGTTACAAAAATAATAATACCATATTGTGTATTAGCTCGCGACAGCCACATCAGATCGTGGCCAAATAATCAATATTAACTCTGGAGCGCCAAAGTTGATATTACTTATTTAGATGACTTTCAACATTTCAGATTCTTTGTACGAGCATAGAATGGGAGAATAGGTTATTTAGAAATTTACATTTGTCAGTTATCTAGTTTCCGTTCCTCTTCAACGGTAGGCAGCGGCTTGGCTCTGCTCCTGGCATTGCTGATGTCCATGGGCGACGTAATAGTAGTTTTAATTTTAATTTGACATAGTTGCGTTTATTCTATTCGATAGAAATATACTGGGCGTTTTATCTATAACGGGATGTAAGACGCGGACGTTTCAAATAATAATACCATATTGTGTATTAGCTCGCAACAATCATATCAGCTCGTGGCTAAATAACCAATATTAACTCTGGAGCACTAAAGTTGATATTACTTATTGAGATGGCTTTCGACATTTCACATTCTTTTGCATAGAGCGGGAGAATAGAATATTTAGAAAATGGCGTTTGTTAGTTCCGTTATCAAATTTCCGTTCCATTACAACGGTACGCTTGGCTCTGCTTTGGCATTGCTGACGTCCATGGGCGACGGTAAGCACTCAACATCAGGTAGGCCGTAAGCTCGTATGCCTACAAGGGCAATTAAAAAGAAATTCAACTATCATTCGGGAATCAGGTTCGGGAATGTCGCCACGGCACGTGACGTGTTATCGAACTTGCACAGACTCATATAAACAAATTCCGTAGATTACTACACAATTCATTTCGCGGCACTATTTCAGAATTCGAAAACAGAAACAATTGTCAATGCTAATGACTTCGACATAACTGGTTGTTACTGGCTCGTCTCCAAAAAGTCTTGAAGCAATATTAATAACCGCCCAAGCTGTTCCGGTGTTTGTATTGCCAAATGAGTTTTCGTTTGTACTCTTTGTATGTAGGAACGAAGCTAATTGGTTTTTTGAAAAGGAAGACCGATAAAAACAATTTCAACTAAACGATTCGCTTGCTAACTAAAACATTGTTTCTCTGTACCGTATTCAAAAATAAGCGTCTAATATTAATGATTAGAAACGAAGACGTCTTAATTATAAATATTAATTATTTAATATATAAAAGTATCGCAACTCTTGTATACAAGTTTTAGACAGCGGCTTAGCTGCATTTATTTGTTTCTATATTCGAACGCCTACCTAAAAATATATTGGGCTTCATTTCGTTTTCTTAATCAACAAAGTTTCTTGATTTAATTGTCTCTTTCGTTAATCTTGTGTGATCCTAATTACTTTGCTATATCGTTCGGCCTCGATCCAATCTGAGCTACTTTTGTTAAAGACATTCGGTATTTGAGTACTGGGTATTTTTATTTTTATCTCGTATGCATGTATTTGTGTTTCATTATCTACTAGCGATCCGCCCTCGCTTCGCTTCGGAAACTGTAATTTATTATTGATTTTCCCACTATTTAATGGATGTTATTATACATATAAACCTTCCTGTTTAATCACTCTATCTATTAAAAAAAACCGCATCAAAATCCGTTGCGTAGTTTTAAAGATTTAAGCATACATAAGGACAGACAGATATAGGGACAGAGAAAGCGACTTTGTTTTATACTATATAGTGATGACATACAAAATTGTAGCTGGATGAATTTTAATCAGAAACATTTGTGATACAGTTTTTTGTAAAAATTTATACAACAAATGTTTCTATATATAAAAAGACAAACACAGAACAATTAAGCATTATATTGTTTACTTCCGTTTTCGTGAGACTTAGACATAATTAAACATTTTTTTACGGTTTTATCTCACCTTCTTTGTTTTCTTTTCTTTATATTATTTCCGACGTTTCAAACATTTTACAGTTTACGAAAGCTGTATACCGTGAAAACATATATGTAGTTTTAACTAAGTTTAAAATCATTTTGTTTTGTGTTTGTCAACCGAATTTATTTCAGTTATTATTATTTTATTTGGCAGTATATTAATGAGATTTTTTTTGTAATCTTCGGAATTCGTTTATTCTTTCTAAAAGAAAACAAAACAATTAAGTACCCTTTGTCTCTTGTGTTTGCCCTCCGCATTTTAATGTTTAGTAGCTACTGACGAGCTTTAGTTACCCACAAAAAAGTTTGGAAATAAACAGTTTTTGTAATGTAAATAACAAAATAAAAACAAGAGAGAATGTAGCAAATACAATTAATAAGATTTATTATCTTGAAGTTTGAGTAACTGTTGTCGAATTTCGATAATTGAGCAAACACTAATACTAAACGTTACATTGTTCAACTTATATATTGTATTCTCTATAGTAAACAACAGGATTTTATATCGTACATCCACGGGTTATACGATAGCTTTGTAAATAAATTTCAGTAAATATAAAGGGCTTATGTATACATTGAATTCCAAAAAAATACATATTTTGCGAAAGACCGTAGATTGCATTTCAGCAGCCTTCACTTAGGGTCTGTTTAAATCACGCTTCCGTGTGTAGTATTTCAATTTATTATCTCAGTACAACATTATAGTCTTTAAATGTTATTTCTTATATCTCTTTTTATCTTTCAGTTTTCATTTCCTTTCGCCATCTATCTACCAGCTTTCTCAAATAGGTTGAGATCGTTCTACTTAGACCTGATTGTGGACTTTTAGTCTTCCCATATTAATTTGGCCACTACTTTGTTTTCTGTCAAAACTACCCACAAAAAATTAAACTACATTGAATAATAAAACAAAAAATACCGATCTAGTGCCCAGCCGTCGCCGCTTAATAGTTTACTACTGTTAATGGTCATAACTGTCTATAGCAATACAAGTATCTTATATCAATGTAGGCAGTTGCTTGACTTAAGATAATATTACTTGTACCAGCGCACAGCTTTCTATATACTTTACTTCTTCTTCTCCATCGTTCCCTCAATGCTGAGGATCGCGACCACATGTGACTTTCCCCCACAGTGCTCGGTCATGGGTGGCATGGACCACATTATATAAACCATCACCAACCGCTTTCTTAACTATATCTGACTATCTATATTTGTTCTATATTTGACTATATTTGTAGGCAGCGGCTTGGCTCTGCCCCTGGCATTGCTGAAGTCCATGGGCGACGGTAACCACTCACCATCAGGTGGGCCGTATGCCCGTCTGCCTACAAAGGCAATAAAAAATAATAAAAAAAATCTGGCCGGTGTTGTGTCCATCAGCACTACTTTACTACTTGTTCACAAACTGTTCTATTAGTGGTTGACAGAGGTAGATTGTCGTGTTCAGCTTACTCCAGCCCCAAAACAGTCCGGCTTGAAGGATGGGGCAGCTATTATACGATTTAATTGAGGGTTAAGCCTTATATTTTAAGCTGTATAGCGACACTTGTGCTCGATATTTTATTGGCTTCTTATTGGCCACTCAACACCAGGTTGAACATGATTCCTTTGCCTGTCAAATTAATGATTTTAGATCAAATCCATGAATTAATCAAACATGCTTTAAACTAAATTGTGACGTGTTATTTTGACAATAAAGATAACTATTATCTCTTATCATAGACCTATATAGTCTCTTATGACAACCCTCCTTCTCTATTCGGTAAATGAAAACGCGTATATCCCATCTTCCGTGGAGCACGTACAAAATATCACGTACGACGAAGCACATCGATGTGAACCTCGTTCTCAAAATAAAGGCATCGTGATCCCGTCCTGGCATACATTCAAATAAAACAATGCATTACAATGCACTGTCTCTATGTTTGCACGTGTGTACTGAACGCGTGTTACACGAAACAGAAATAGGCAAGCGACCATTGACCCTGTTAGGCGTTCTCAATATAGTAATATATTTCTTAATTTAACACATTTTGGTATAGTAATCGGGTGACAGACGATCAATTTGTAATGAGAGCAAATTATGAAAAATATAGGTAAGTTGTGGCTACGGTTGCAACACGTCCCGTATTTCCTGGGACGTCCCGTATTTTAGGCTTAGTTTAAAACGTCCCGGCGGGACTGATTCTGTCCCGTATTCGAACTGTACGATTATAATTGTATTGATTATTATAAATATGTTAAAACTGACTCGCTCCTCAGAGAAATACCAAAAAAAGTAAATAATTTCACTATATAGTTTTGTTTTTTATTTGTCCAGGGTAAAAAACTAAATTCCCGTATATTTTTTTGCTTATTTATGCATTTGACCCTTATAGGCTGAACTAAAATCTGGCAACCCTAGGTATGGCACTAATGAGCTATATAAAAACTCGATCAACGACTAGCTGACCTTTCTGTCACTCATGTTCGTGAAAGCTCAAGTAAAAAGTAACAAAATATGTCGGTAGTTCAAAAACCCACAATGCTTCTCAAAGATTATCGTGGCAACGTAACATTATTATAATATTAACTAAACGAGTATTAACTTCAAAGGCTGTCTAGCTTCTATTGAAATTTCAGAATGAAACAAACGATAAAGAACCTTTTATTTTTGGAATACGTTCCAAAAATAATTATAGCGCATATGTTACATTTCGTTGATACGCATATATCATTCAATGTACTTAAAATAAACAGAGCACCATGTGTTATCGTGCGCGCTCACTGTTATGACATTTATTTGACATGCCAATAAATATTAAGCTCAATCGATACTAGCAGATTTTTATCACTGCCCGTTTGAGTGCCGTGATATAACTGTAATAATAATAATAATATTATTTTTTCAACTTTTTTTTTACATGTTATTCTAACGATTGTTTTGTAGTTGATAAGTAGTTAAATAATAGTAAGTTTTTAAGGTTTTTAGGGCTGTGCGCGATTTAAACCGGGAAATTATTTTGAATTGGTTATTAATAAAAAAAATTGCATTTCCAAATAGGCTGGTGGTATGACGCCTTTTGAGTCCGCACGGATAGGTACCACCACCCTGCCTATTTCTGCCGTGAAACAGTAATGCGTTTCGGTTTGAAGGGTGGGGCAGCCGTTGTACTGCAAAAACTGAGACCTTAGAACTCATGTCTCAAAGTAGGCATTCCGCCTAATTTACTTTGTAGATGTCTATCTACGGTTTTCGGTAACCACTTAACGTCAGTTGGGCCATGAGCTCATTTACCCACATAAGCAATAAATAAAAGGCTTGATTGATTTAGCTCTATTCTTTAGTACTAGGGCTCTAGTATCTTTAGAATTATCAATAAAAAAATCAGTACATTAGTAAAAATTTCTCTCAATTTTGGATATTCCGCGATGATTGATTTAGATTACGTTAAGTTCAGAAATGAGTGAAACAAATAAATATATGTAGATCGCTTTAAGTGATATAAACGGTAGCGATGCGAGGAGCGAAGATGTGCTTTATTTTATTTATTTAGCGTTTCTTTGGGTTGTAACGAAATGAAGAATAGTGGATTATTAAACGTTTAGCATCTGTGAAATTACGCAAGTATGAGAAAATGAAAACTGGACCTGAAAGAATGTTACTTCGTGGCCTTTTTTCATTTTATCTTTCATTTAAAATAATATGTATTTATATACTAGCTGACCCGGCAGACTTCGTAGTGCCTCAATAGATAAAAAAAGGAATCCGTCCGACGAGGGCCACATCAAAGGGAAAACAAAATTGTTATTTTTATTTAACTCCGAGCATTTTCTTAATTACCTACCTTTTACCTTCTCTGGACTTCTACAAATAATTCAAGACCAAAATTAGCCAAATCGATCCAGCAGCTCTCGAGTTTTAGCGAGACTAACGAACAGCAATTAATTTTTATATATAAAGATTAATAGAATATTTTCATATATGAACAGAATATTTGTGTCTATACAACAGCAAAAATTGAACCGCAAGAAGCTATAAAACTGCCACAAGCTATTAATGACAAATTATTTTCGTTGACGTCGATAATAAGACATTCCTAATTTGAACTTAAAATTCACTGTCGCTGGCGAAACAACCTCAACATACTTTAATTAAATTTGTAAAAATAAAGTGTGAAATATTTTAGATTAGTCTCATGTTATTTTAATTACTTTAAAAACTAATTTTGAATTATACTCGTAGGAGCAACTCAAGTGTCAAATTGAATTTACGACGTGTTAATTCCATGATCACGGCCCGTATTAGTAAATGGCGTAATTAATTTGATGATTTGTGGGTTACTCATAATATAATTTGTCATGAAACGTGGTATTCGAAATAATTTTATGTCTGGTATTATTAGTAGTAAATCGCATATGCCAAAATATAAAACTTCTTAAAACGATAAAATTAGTAAAACACACCTTAAATACGAACTGAATTAATTACAATTAAGTCATGCTTCAGTTATCAACCCCAAGCATTACACAACCATAAGTTCGTGAATAAATAAAGATCAAACGACTAGAAATATATTAGTAAGTAGTAGTTGTAAAAACTTAAAATTCAATAAAGTACTCATTAGGAATCTTACCGTTTCCTGCATCTATGTGAACCCATTTTGAAGTACAGACGGCAGTTATCCATAAAAATGTGCACAGTCCTGAGAATACTGTGCAGCCAAAAAGGATTCGCCTCTCAATCACCAGCGCCTGCAGGAGAGGCCGTCTCTCAGCGCCTACAGATGAGGCCGTCGACATTTTATCCGTCTCCATCTTATCAATCACTGTAACAAAGAAAAGGTTTTCAGTAAGCATTGATAACAAAAATTATCTTTTTTGACGTGCAAACTAATTTTGTTCAAGGATATTTTTTTTCCAATTCTTTTTGTTTCTCGTTTAGTCGCTGGTTCTAAGCCAAGTTTGTTCCAGCAAAACTATTTTTGCAGTAAACAACATTTTCGAAATTCTTCATTAAAGTAATACGCAAATGAAAACATTTTCTATCACCTGCTATTTACAAACGCATCGCTCGCCACCGGAGCATAGTTCATACCTTATACCTGCAACCGCGTTAATCCATAGTGCGTTTACAGATCCTATTTTTATCATGTAAAATCCGGCTCTGGACTTAAATTCGCTCTACGGTACTTTTCGAAATTTTTTGAACATAGCTTAGAGTATCTAGGTAGCGGGCTAGCTGTGCTCTTGTCATTAATTCGTGATCGATCGTATTTTTAAAGACAGACATTCATCTGCTCAAGCATATAGGTATCTTGCAAATATATGTTGTTCTAATCACTAAATGTGATTTATGGAATAGCTTTAGAGACTTTAAGACTGTCGCCGTAAAGAGACCGACACCAGTGTTTTACTTTAGTGGCAGTCCAGTGACTATAACCAGAGTGAAATATAACCAGAATAGCCCAGTGGCTATTCTGGTTATATTTCAGCCGCAAGTAAGATCCCAATTTTTTTAGCTATTTCTCGTGGCAGTGGATAATTTCTTTCTGCTAATGCCCCACGTCACTAAAAAAGGTAGCAGAGTGAACTACCTTTTCCCCACCGAAACCCACAGCCGCCATGCTGTTAGTATAAGTGAATTGAGCTCGTTCAATTTTCGATGAAGGTCCAATCAAACACCATCCAGTTAACGACTAGGCTTTGTATCCTTGGCAAATAAGAAAATATGTGCCGCAGTCTCCTATTGAATTAAAAAAAAAATCTCTAAAAGAAATGGCCGATTTAATCAATTATGTAACTGAAAATACAAGCTATTTATTTTTCAAAACTCAGCCTGCGTTAAATATGATTTTAATTCCATCATTTTATTTTCCCACTTGAATGATCCTTGAGACCTTTGTGATTTATTATGAGCTCTGAGAAAACTTTATGAAGGTTTTTTTTTAAACTATCTCAAAACATGCTATTCAAACGTAATAGCTCTTTGAAATGAATTACATTTGTTCATCTGTCCTGTGATTGCAAATCTAGTTTTTGCGGGAGTTTCACAAAAGATTTCTAGTTAGAATTTTAATTTCAGATTATATCTCGTAAATACGCCCACGGCGTGTTTTATCTCGATCGCCTGATATTCGATGCTAACTCAAGTATGTCCTTACGCTGTCTTACACTGGAATACCGCTTAAGAGATTTTCGATAGCTTAAAGCTTAGTCTGATCAGCTTCGTAGTAATAATCATTTACAAAATATCTCAGTTTATATGCATTATAATTAACTATTATAATTACTAGTTTTATAAGTGTTGAGGTGTATTTTGAGTTCTTAAAGGCCGGTACTACTGTTCCGAAAGTTTATTTCGCGAAGCAGTCATTTTTGTGGGAATAGCGAAACAGCATTTATATAATTATGAAGACTTAAATCTCGCGTCAGGTTGAGAGAGATCTTTGTGCTTGTCTGATGCGATGTATGAAGGTTTCGGAGACTATTGAACAGCAAGCGAGCTTGTTGCACAGCTAACGCATTAAATGCTAATATAATATGAATAAGTACAACCTCTGAAAATTTCATGCTTTTTTTTTAACAATACAAGAGTCACAATATTTTGTGCCGCATTTTAGTTTAGCTGAATGGCTACTCATCTTAGTGAAATTAGGTTTTACGATAGTAAAATCTCTAATTTATAAAAATATTATATTTAAATTAATCACATTTAAATAGCTATTTAATCTGAAACACGACTAAAATACAGTTTACGGTTAACAGATGTCAACCAAAGATTAAAGCCATAACTAGATAATAACACGAAACTAATAATTACTAGAGGTCCCGCAGTAGTCGAAATTCGACTATAATTAATTGGAATTGTAAGTTTGTACACTACTATGATTGTATTGTATACTTCTATAATCACAAATTTCGCCAAGACTACACTATAAAAAATATTAACAAAGACAAACAATATTTAATCTCAATTTGACAATAAATAGTATGCATGCGTGTGTGCGTCAAATACATGGTATGTAGTGTGTGTAATGTTTTCTTTATAGATTTAATGTATCTTTTATGCATTATTTCAAAAAAATATTAGCATTGTGCACTTCTTCTCTATAATCTCTATAAGTGTCGAAAATTTCATACCCCTCCGTCCGCGCAATTTTCGTAAAAAGGGATACAAAGTTTTTGCTTCACGTATTAATATATAGATGTTTAAGTATATAAACGTCAACGGCAATAGTATTCACCGATCTCACATTATTGTAAAATTATTTATTAAACCGAAATATTTTTTTCACAAAGCAATTTCGTCAAAGAGTAACATCGAAAGTCATAAATCTGAATATACCGCGGAAAGAGAGCCGTGATCATTATTTATTGTCACAGTAGACGTATTTTGAAGCTTTAAAAATATGTACGTAATATCGTCTTTATTTAGCTGTACAATGTCATGGTCATTGTATAAGTCAATGAAATTATGAGGATTTTAAAAATATATAAATTATATTTTTTGTTGAAAATTGTGATAATTGAACTTGATTTTAATAAGATAGCATGGTCTTATCGTCTATTATTCATAATGTGCCAATAAATACGTTCAAGGCTTGCGTAGAATGGTCATAGTATAGTTGAACCTTAAAACAAATTCCTTCATCGAACTTTGAGACACAAATTGTATGATATCTGCAATGATAGCATCAAAAAATTACTCTGAGTATTCCGAACACATGAATCCTTCGGAATGTGCATGTGTGTAGTATTTTTATAGGTAGCTGTAGGTGAATGCCCATTACTCTTATTGAGTACTCCGAATACATTAATCCTCTGGAATGTGCGTGTGTGGAGTATTTTTATAGCTGTAGGTGAATACCCACCTGGCAGTAAATTCTTAACAAAACCTTAAGATATTACAAATTGAGACTCCTACAGACACAAGATTGAAGCCTTATCCACTAACTGCTTCAGGATAGAAATATGCAGCATAGGATTCACGCGTACAGGATCAGAAATATCTCTTTAGCAGCATATATGTAAGTTAAAAAAATACGAGTTTGATTACACGACATTAATTAATGGTCCTTCATAAACACGTTTACATAACTTCTTATGAATAGTCAGTTCACTTGGAACGTATATAAGTACCTATATAACGGGAGAATATTTTATCCAGATTACCAGATTACTAGAGTATGAAGAGCGAAGAACGAAACAGAAGAAAGAAGAAATAAAAACGAAGAAGAAAGACACAGTCGAACTGCCCCTGTGGGCCGCAGCGATACATACATTCCCGCCTAACAACGGTTGCATCTATGTAAATATTTTGTATAAAAATTATCATAATTTCCTTATTTAAAAAAACATGGGGAGATTCTCTCTGGGCAGAGGGGTTTCCCTGGGGACTGTTCCTTCCCCCTTGAGCGACGACCCCATAGCTTTTAACCATTGAGCGGACATTAAGATAACACCTAACGAAGCTTTCATGTATTCTTTTTAACTTCGGGAGATAATTGCAGCAATAAAGATATACAATTTTATATATTTTCCGAGCATCTGTCTTCATTCGTTGAATTAAAGCTAAAATTATTACGGGATACTTTTGCGATACGGACTGTATAATCAACTCCGTAAATCACAAAGTCTGACGTTTTTCGTTCTCATCCCTCGGTCTCATTTAAACACATGAAAAGAGTTTCTCATTTTATATTTCAGGATAGAATTGTTTGAGTCTTCTCCGTAAAGTTTCTCACTGCAAAATGCATCTAATTGAAAAACTTACTTTATTAAAATTAGGAGCTTAAAATTTTAAGCTGATTTTTGATGAAGAAGAAGTTTATGTCTGTATAGCATGATTTTGTTACTCAAGATTTCCTAATGCATGCGTATGCTGCATACATATATCAACTGACAACTAGAAATTTAGAATTAATAGTTGAAATCTTATGTTCTGAATACGATTTTTAAAAAAATTCAACAATTTTTACTAAGAGACGAAGTAATTTCCTTCAGGCATGTAAAGTCGGGAACGATTCATCTCTAATTACGTCACGTCGTTTACGAGCTCATGCTAATGGGATGTCCATCGTCGTGTTTAATATCATCTCTGAACTAAAATCGCATTTCATTGCTTTACGGAATGTTTCTACGCTTTATTCAGGCGTTCTACTTATTTCATTGTTCAATGTTCTACCATCTACTTCATAGTTTGCTACTTTTGGCTATAAAAATGCTGGGCCGCAAAATCGTAATTGTAAATCGCATTACATTAGATGGTGAATTGGATCTACATTTGAGGTAGTACTCATTTCAACATTTTATTATTATTACTATAACGAATTAGCGGTTTCATACCCAAAACTGTATTCTGAAAATGTAACGAGAGTATATTTTTTGTTTTGCCACTGTTGGAGTCGATTTTGTCGTTTGACCTTATCATGGGACTTGATAATTCCTAGGCTCTGTAGTAACAAAGGTGATGACCGCATCGTAGTACAATTAGTATTATCCGTACAAATTATAGTATCTCGGCCTCATTTATCTAGGAACTAAGATTGACTGTACTTTGGCAGTCTTGATAATGTTATCGGAATTGCCAATATTTATATTATTCTATCGAAATCGACTAATCACTAACAGTGTTGAATGATAGTTTTTCGCGATAGATGCTGTCTATGGACTAAAATGATTGTTAATTAGGTGTCCCGTGAACTGATTTACTAATCTAAGCAAATAAATAAATTTAACCTTAAAATTTTAATCATTCGTTGAATTTGAATTAATGGTGGTTCAATTACATCGTACATTTTATTATGCATAATGAATATTATAATGTATAATTTTACATACGTCTATTGTTTTTCTTCCTTTTTTCTAGATGTTAGTAGTTTTTTGTATTTTACCACCCCCTAAATCCCTGATCGGGTTAAGATCACCTTAGAAATAATGAATCATTTAAATTAAATCTCATGATTTTAAAGACTAAACATTAAAGTTGTCTACCATTAAAACGCATTTCCACATAAGCATTGACATAAACTCTTAACGCCAGATTTAAGCATCGTTAATTAGACGCGTCTGACGGACCCTTATCGAGGGGAGGATGACTCGGCGTCAGGAAGACTGGCGGCATGTACATTATAAAGACGCCACACTCAACAAACAGAGACTCGATACCAGTCTTATTATTATAGTTAACAATTTAATAACAATCATATTTATATGAATCTTGTTTAATATAAGGAAGGGAGAAGTCCTCTTGAGTTTCGCCGATTATTCTCCGGCATGTTTTTGGAAGAGAGCGTTCAGAATTCAAAAAGTACATGTTGCTTTATTATAATTTTTTAATTTGGATTTTAATAATAAAAGCTTTTAACGTATCGATTATTCTGATTTCTTTGATGAACGGAAAGCTAAAGCGATAAAAGACATAAGGTAGAAATTTCAATTGTAGTGTGACAAGGCGATACCATCTGTCAAAATGAAGTCGTCGTGGCCTAAAGGATAAGTCGTCCGGTGCATTCGTTGTTGCGATGCACCGGTGTTCGAATTTCGCAGGCGGGTACCAATTTTTCTAATGAAATACGTACTTCACAAATGTTCACGATTGACTTCCACGGTGAAGGAATAACATCGTGTAATAAAAGTCAAAAAACCGCAAAATTATAATTTGCGTAATCACTGGTGGTAGGACCTCTTGTGAGTTCGCACGGGTAGGTACCACCACCCTGCCTATTTCTGCCGTGAAGCAGTAATGCGTTTCGGTTTGAAGGGTGGGGTAGCCGCTGTAACTATACTGAGACCTTAGAACTTATATCTCAAGATGGGTGGCGCATTTACGTTGTAGATGTCTATGGGCTCCAGTAACCACTTAAAACCAGGTGGGCTGTGAGCTCGTCCACCCATCTAAGCAATAAAAAAAAAAAAAAAAATGAAAACATATTTTGTAGGCAGCGGCTTGGTTCTGCCCCTGGCATTGCTGAGTCCATGGGCGACGGTAACCACTCACCATCAGGTGGGCCGTATGCTCGTCTGCCTACAAAGGTAATAAAAAGAAACATGACTGCTTCGCGGGAGAAGGCGTCGTTCCACCAGCAAGTAAGCAATTTTTTAAGTGATGCGAATTTTTATTACACGACGTAATTCTTTCATGAACGTAAATTAGGTACATATTATTTAGAATAATTGATACTGGCTGCGGGCATCGAAAGCTGGAAAAATAATCTATACTCATCTTATAAAGAGGAAAGATTTGTTTGTTTGTTTGTATTGAACAGGCTCCGAAACTACTGAAGTCATTTGAAAAATTCTTACACTGTTTGGAAGCTACACTATCCCCGAGTGACATAGGTTATATTCTTTTTTAAAAAAAATAAGGGGTACTTACTAAAACTCCAATAATGTTACGAAAATTAGAAAAATAATAGTATAAAAAAATAAACAAATAGATAAAAACAAAATATATTATTTAAATGAAAATAAAAGTTCATTCAAATGATAATCATTATTCAAACTATCTTTATAATTTTCTATTTTTAGAAACCTGACGTAAATAGAAAGGTTAATGTGTGTGTATTATAATTTTTTATTTTGATATTTTTGTTAAAGTCCCGAGCGAAGCGGGAGCGGGCCGCTAGCATCAAATAAACAGAGTGTTCTATCCTTTCGACACAACGTCTTTAGTCAATACATAGGCGGCACTGAAAATTTCGGGAATTAACGAAGTGACACAACATTACTATTTAAAAATGTATTTATTGCTTTTCGAAGTATTCTCCGCGAAATTTGACACATTTTTCCATACGATGGAACCAATCATTGAAGCAACCATTCCATTCGGAAGTTGAGGTCTCCAAAATGGCCGTTTTGTAGGCGTCCACAGCTTCTTCAGGTGATGAAAATCTCTGTCCACGCAATTTATTCTTTATTTTAGGGAAAGTATAGAAATCATTAGGGCTTAGGTCGGGGCTGTACGGCGGATGGTCTAATAATTCTATGTTTTCTTGCTCTAAAAACTCTTTTGTTCTGTGCGCGGTGTTAGAACTCGCATTGTCGTGATGGAGGATGATGCGGCGGTTGCAGTTCTCTTTACGGAGTTCAGAAACGACCTGTGGCAAACAAATGCTAGCATACCATTCTGCATTAACCGTTCTTTGTCCCTCAAGAGGAATAGTCGTAACATGGCCGGTTTTGGAGCCAAACGTGGCCACCATTTTTTTTGCAACACTCCGTGAACGAACAATTTTTGTTGGCTTTAACTCATTTTCGAACACCCAAACTCGTGACTGGTTTTTTGTTTCGGGTTCGTACGCGTATATCCAGGATTCGTCACCTGATATAATGTTGTATACAGCATTTGAGGATCCTGCGTGGAATCTTTCGAGAGTTCTGACGCACCAAGTAACGCGAGCCGCTTTTTGCTCTTCACAGAGCGAATGCGGTATCCATCGGGAAAACAACTTTTTTACACCTAATTGTTCATGCAAGATTATTTGTATTTGACTCATGCCAATGTCTAAAGTTGCCTGAATTTCGCGGTATGTCACATATCGATCTTCCTCAATCAGCTTACGCACAGCATCAACGTTTTCTTGGGTGACTGCAGTTTTTGGACGACCTTGACGGGGATCATCACTGAGCTTGACACGTCCACGTTGAAACTCAGCAAACCAGCGATAAATTGTGGTTTTGGATGGGGCTTCATTACCAAATGCAGAAATCATCCGGTCAACACACTGTTTTTGTGTTAAACCACTTCGAATGTCATAATAAATCATCGCTCTTGAATTTTCTCGAGTCAATTCCATTTGCTCAACGACTAAACAAGTTTGACAAAACCTCGTGACAAGACCGAGAATCTTTTTTTAAATAAATAAATGGTATTCGATTTTTAAAACCAAGGAGTTTTCAATTAAAAAGATTTTAATATGATAGGAACAGTGGAAATATTCCATTCCCGATACTTTTAGTATATACCTATATATTATTCAGTCGATTATGTTTTAAAATAAAATATATATATTTATTTTGGTTCCATTGTTACTGTTGATACATACATCATAATATATCTATGTGACCTTTTGATTTTATAAAAGTAGATTTAACTTTATGATTTTGGTGTCAAGACTACGCAATGGTTGGCTCACTGCCTACCAATGCTTACATGATGTTCATTATATCTCTTTACAAAGTTGCATGTCTTGTCCGTAATTCATAATTGGATATTGGTTCGATGAAAGGGTAGTTTAATTATAGATGCAATTCTTGCAATAAATTGGTATATTTTTTTTAATTAGCTATTTTCTCAAAAGCAGTAAAGGCACCTTGAGATATAATGAATAATGATAAATGTTACATTCGTACAATAAATGCGTTACTCGTTAAATTTTGACGGTAAAAGTCTTAACGGTAAATGTAGGCATTCAAGCGTACTTTATCTTGCGGGCTTGGAATATACCATAATTGAGATGGAATAGTTCATATAGAGAGCGATACGCATTGGGGAGTTCGTTTTTTTATTACCTATTTGGGTGAATGGGTTCATGGCTCACTTTGTGTTAAATAGTTAATGGAAACCATAGATATAAAAACGTGATTACGAGTACTCATTTTGTGACGAGAAATTGAAATTTCAATTGGATTGTACAACGTATCCCACCCTGGAAGCAGGAACACATGACTAGTACTTCACGGCAGAAATAAACAAGATGATGACACCACTATCCCTGCCACTTATAATACGCTCTAACATCGCTCGTTATCAAAATGAGTAAGATTGCTGCTAGAGAAGGTATTAGCTAATCGGATACTGTTGCTTACTGGAAAAAATTATTCAGTAAACCTTTGAAATCCAGCTCATCATCATCATCATCATCATCAATAGCCCACAGTCGTTCACTGCTGGACATAGGCCTCTCCCAATTTACACCACCGAACCCGGTCTGCGGCTCTCCTCATCCACTTCTTGCCGGCCACCGTGCGGAGGTCATCGCATCATCTAGCCAGTACAACTAACTTTGGTATGTATGTACGAATATCTTGTGGAATCTTTGCACGTCATTGTGACAGACTTGTAGACGTCCGATTAATTTGCATAAAGGATTGCCGAATGCAATTTTATAACTTCGCTCTATTATCCTGACCAGTATCGAAAGGATAAAAAAAATTGTGAAATTAATTATTAGTTCGATTTCGTTATTAAAGCTTGTATTTTGGTTCTTATAGCTCTAATGATACAAAAACAAATACTATATCAGTTTGGAGATAAATGCATCTTAACTAATTATACTTATATGCGTTGGACGAAACATATAATTTATTGGATTATTAATGTGGATTAAAAACTAAACAATTTTAGCGCAACATTTTTATTACGTAATTCAAGATGGCTTGAATTAACGGTAACAGGAAACTACTGGACATACCAACGCAAACTCGACGACGGGGCGTCGCTTAATATTATTTTAAATTACATTTTTTTATGCTATCACAGTTCAAAATACTTTAAGCAATCGAAAATAATTTCATAGCATCAATTTATTATTCGTTGAACAATTATGCTTATTAATTTAAATAATCAATGCTTATCCTTGCGTCGTTATCCTCTTTACTGAGGTTCGCGACTCTCCCACTGCATCATTTTCTCATGTACGTTATAAAATAATTAATACAATACACTGTTTATAATATGTTAGTGGTCCTTGAGTTTTCTTATGTCAGTTAAAATTTGAATTCATGAAAACAATCAAAATAGTGGTAGTGAAATTAGTGATTAATAACAATTTATGGGAAGACGCGCTCACAGTTTACTGGACGTTATATGGTTATTGTAGGTCATAGACCTGTTTTTGAGACAACAAATTTCAGTTTTAATAAAAAGCTCTATGCGGGTGGGATAGCACTTTTTATCATAATCGGAACACGTGATTTCTTTGTGATAGAAACAGGGAAAAGATGATGCACGAAGCACTCTCGCTAGGGCCAATGTTAGCTCATTATCTAAGGTTGAGCCCCGTGAGCTCACCTACCAGTCACACTGTAGCTGGAATAGCCCCCTTTAGCCTATCTGTGAATAGGCTGGCAAAAAATACCCATTATGGTATCAAAACTGGTGGTAGGACCTCTTGTGAGTCCGCGCCGGTAGGTACCACCGCGCTGCCTATTTCTGCCGTGAAGCAGTAATGCGTTTCGGTTTGAAGGGTGAGGCAGCCGTTGTAACTATACTGAGATCTTAGAACTTATATCTCTAGGTGGGTGGCGTATTTACGTTATAGATGTCCATGGGCTGCAGTAACCACTTAACACCAGGTGGGCTAAGAGCTCGTCCAACCATCTAAGCAATAAAAAAATTAAAAAAACATATCCTATTACCAGTTCTCAAGTTAGGATTACGATATTTCCGAGTACGACAAAAAAAGTTTTTTTATTGCTTAGATGAGTGAACAAGCTCTTGGATTACCTGGTGTTCAATAGTAACTGAATCCTAAAAACGTTACAAATAAAAACGTTGTAAATGAAACATGACGTAAAAGATGCAATAGTATATAATTTGGCTATCACACCCTTCAAAACGTAATGTACGAATGCTTCACGGCAGAAATAGACAGGGTAATTCTACTTACCCGTGCGGGTTTACAATACACCCTACCACCACTTTATTCTACTTTACAGGAATATATTGGTAATCAGACATAGGTACTAATACTACGAAGTTTCAATATCAGAGTATCATAAAACGCAATTTCTTGAATTGTAAATGTAAAGTTAATCTCACAAAAATATTATACAATACACAAAAAAAGTATTATAGAAAACAGATATTTGTTATCAAGTTGTCCCCGAACATTATTATGACAGTAAAACAGTTCATTATACTCTGTATATCTCAATGTCATTATGGAAGCTAGCCAAATGAATTGTAACAGAAAAAAGTGCGATATTGTTACGCTACGTTAGTCATCGTTTACCGTTCTGACATTCTAACAGTTCAACAAGTGCCTAGAGAGATTGTAGATATTTTTCGGATAATTAATTAATAATTTCTCTATGCTTCAGTAAATATGAATTGACTTAAATTTATCAATAAAACGATGCAAACGTTTTGATTTTCGGTGTTTAAATAGCACAAATCACTATTTTATATTTTCTGTTTTTGAAGTGAAAACTTCTTTAGAATCGTTGTGATTTCAAACCGGATGCAACGGAAAAAACGACAGGTAAGAGACACAAATACAAAAATGTGTAGGATGAAGCCAGCAAAGAATGAGACAGAAATATACATACTATTTAATACAGCGCCATCTGTGAGATTTTTTAATACTAACGTGTGTATGAAAGCTCTTGTAGTGAATTTAATTTAGGATTATACGTGAAATTAAAATATCAATTCACAGAGGGCGCTACCTTACAATTATTTACTAATGACAAAATTTTACATATACTTAAGACGTTTAGGATAATTGTATTTTAATTTTGGAAGGTTTCACTTCTACCACGTGTGAATTGCACACTTTTTTTTTTTTAATAAGTGGTTTGTGTTTGAATCTGTGATTTATTCAAATTAAGTCCAATCTCTACTGTTTTCTTAATAGGCTTTCTTTAAAAATCTCATGTCTTTTGTTATTTCTAGTCGGCAGATGAGATAAGGTCCTTCGATCGCCTCTTAACACCAATGGACCTCGAGCCGGCTGTCCATACCTAATCGTTCACGTACTCTTAAAATCGGCTTCTGTGAACGCTACAAGCAACGCAAATGACTCCGCTCACTACCAAATCGTAGTAGGTAACTAAAAATGACATAAACAATTGTCTGCATCGTCATCATTAATGGCCACGCAGATATTTTACTTGTCCGATAAAATATGTCTAAATAAGTCTCTTAAAAAGTCTGCTTTCAAATTAAATTAGATTGTTTTATGCAACGTGGACATGTGATGAGACGAAATGAAAATGAGGTTGGTAAGAGAGTGCTAACTATGAATGTGGAAGGATATAGAGGAAGAGGTAGACCTAAGAAGAAATTGATGTATTGCGTAAAAGACGATATGGGTAAGAGGGGAGTGAGCGAAGAAATGGTATATGATAGAAGAGTATGGAAGGAGAAAACTTGTTGCGCCGACCCCAGGTGACTGGGAGAAGGGTAGGATAATGATGATGATGATGATGATGTTTTCTGCAACGTCAGGCCGTTCTACAATGGTCACACACAGATCGATAAACTCGTCACTTCGACTGAAATACTCTACTCATCCGATAAAATATGACTTTAATTTATTCCAACAGCTCAGAAGATATTAAGATTATTTAAGATCTCCAGAGAAAATGTGCAATGAGATGGTCAGAGGGTGTTAAACTCCCTAACCATTTCATTGCGTTATCTTTATTATTTATTAGCTTTGTCTCCTTAAATTGATGTTAACCCGACATTTTGGCATTCTAATATTGTCTGTTACGTATCGATAACCTAGCTATTAAATTAAATAAAATATACTCTCGTGCTTTGTATATATATTATATTATGTAGTAAGATATTAGAAGAAAGTACATGTTATGTAGAAAGACACTATAGACTAGTTTCAATTCTGGTACCAATTCGGCATTTTCGGTACACATAGCAGCTTGGTGTCGTTGGGTCTAAAATATGTAACTCTGTTCAACGACTGTACTTATAATATACTTTTCACACCCATTATACCTATATGTTTATAGAACGACGGGTACTGATAATTTTAGTGATAAATAGCGCGTTATTCAATAACTTGAAATGATTATGCTGCTAAGTATCAAGTGTTACTGTGAAATCGATGATAATATCACCCGATAAATGTATCTGAATAAATATTTACACGCACTATAGAATTTAGATTGCTCGTATAACATTGAAGATATCAAACCCAAATAAACTATTTAAGGAATTAAACGAAAGTAAGCCTAATTATGACTTACAAAAGGCGGACGATGAGTCGTAGATAAGAAACGTCGAAGATCGAACTCAATGGCGTATATTAGAAGAGGCTTATATTCAGTAGTAGATGAGCACAGACAATAATGACGTCACGACCCAAAAATATAGATATGACACAGAATACGTTTAACACATATTATACCTTTTATTGTGTCACAGATAACGCAAATACCCGGTTGAAATGCTATCTATAAGCCACTCTCCTGATTTAAATATGCTTCCATTCAATGCTTTTAGCTCTATACTTGCATTTTCAGCGTAAATTGTATATATTATATGAATAAAGCACACGTGATTCCTGGAGTCTTGTGACGTCAGCTGGCATTCATAGTTGAATTGTCTGTACTAGTAAATGTGCCAATGATGTAAACGCCCGCGCCATTAACTATTATCATCTCAATTTGCTTCACATAATTTTTCATATTATTATAAAAGAATATAAGACGTGCCTCAAAGATTTCATTGCCGGGCAATAAAATATTAATCTTATTTTTTTGCCACTTTGTTATTCTGTTGTGACTTAATCACTAAACCGATCATCCTGACGTTAGATAATCATAATAAAGCAACATAAAGTACCTTTCATTTAATATTTCTAAAGCAAGATTATTTTCTACAATAACATAAGTGAAGCCACGTGCACAAACCAGTATTTGAATATTAAAATTGCCTCTTTTTATTGTATTTTCTGGGAGACTGGCTTCATATAAATTTGAAATTACATTGCATGTGTAATTAATTCGTAGGAGTTCAGCCTAAAAAAATACGGTATCAATCTATATATTAAGACGTGAAGCAAAAACTTTGTATCCCTTTTTACGAAAATTGCGCGGACGGAGGAGTATGAAATTTTCCACACTTTTAGAGAATATAGAGAAGAAGTGTACAATGCTAATATATTTTTAAATTATGCATAAAAGATACATTAAATCAATAAAGAAAACATTACATACACTACATACCATGTATTTGACGCACACACGCATGCATACTATTTATTGTCAAACGTTTGTTCTTGACGTCTGTTGTCAAATTGAGAATAGATTAAATAATGTTTGTCTTTGTTAATATTTTTTATAGTGTAGTCATGGCGAAATTTGTGATTATTGAAGTATAAAATACAATCATAATAGTGTACAAACTTACAATTCCAATTAATTATAGTCGAATTACGACTACTGCGGGACCTCTACTTTTTATAAAAGGGTGGTACGTCGTAACTAACACGCACTTCCGATCGACACAAATGGGAAGTACTACTGCCTCAGCTATTTCTTCCGCGAAGCAATAATGCGTTGCGGCTTGAAAAGTGCAGCCGTTTTACTATAGAGGATTTGAACCCAATGTGAGTGACAGCATTTACGTTGATAATTCTGTGGGTTCCGGTAACTACATGGGTTCAATTGGGATGTTAGCTCGTTCACTCATCTAAGCAATAGGTATAAAGAGATACACACAAAAAAAAATTGTTGATTTTAATAATTTTTTTTTTGCTTAGCTGGGTTGACGAGCTGACAGCACACCTAGTGTTAAGTGGTTACTGGAGCCCATAGATGTCTACGACGTAAATGCGCCTCCCACCTTGAGATATAAGTTCTAAGGTCTCAAGTATAGTTACAATGGCTGCCCCACCCTTCAAACCAAAACGCATTAGGTACTGCTTTACGGCAGAAATAGGTAAGGTGTTGGTACCTACCCGCACAGACCCACAAGAGGTCCCACCACCAGTAATTACTCAAATAATTATTTTCCGGTTTTGATTTTTATTACAGGATGTTAATCCTTCACCGTGGAAGTCAATCGTGAACATTTGTTGAGAACATATTTCATTAGAAAAATTGGTACCCGCCTGAAATTCGAACACCGGTGTATCACTCAACAACGAATGCACCGGACGTCTTATCCTTTAGGCCACGACGACTTAAAACTCCAATAATGTAACCCAAGGTGTAAAAAAATTACCTAAAATATTCTTTACATCGCGTGCCCCGCGAAAGCTATTGATGATAGAATAAAATAATGTACTACGACTTTGTAGAACACATTATTATTTACAAAAAGTGTCGCGACAGCATATGTCTAACTATTATAGTTATGCCGCAATAAGTGTTCTTTTATTTATAAAAAATAAAACAACGTGAAATATCCTTGAAATTTTTGTTAAAGACTCGAGCGGAGCCGGAGCGTGCCGCTAGTTATTATATAATTTTATTTCGTACAGCAAACAATATTGTTTTTTATATGTGTAGTAAGAAATTTTATATAATCGTACATAATAATATGTATGAACACTCGTACACATGAACGTGGCCACGAACAAAGACATTCGTGACACCAGTTTTAAACAACTCATAAATGCTTTGTAGCGTACATAACTTTGTAGTGAATAACTGGATAATCTTATTATTTTCTAAGCATAATAATATATATTATGTGTTATTGGTAAATTATTTCAATAGAAGATTAATGTTGATCATGCCTATCTGTCACAACTAGAGGTCCCGCAGTAGTCGAAATTCGACTATAATTTATTGGAATTGTAAGTTTGTACACCATTATGATTGTATTTCATACTTCTATAATCACAAATTTCGCCAAGACTACACTATAAAAAATATTAACAAAGACAAACAATATATTTTAATCTATTCTCAATTTGACAACAGACGTCAAGAACAAAAGTTTGACAATAAATTAAATAATATACATGCGTGTGTGCGTCAAATACATGTTATGTAGTGTGTGTAATGTTTTCGTTATTGATTTAATGTGTCTTATAAGCATTATTTTAAAAATATATTAGCATTGTGCACTTCTTCTCTATATTCTCTATAAGTGTGGAAAATTTCATACTCCTCCGTCCGCGCAATTTTCGTAAAAAGGGATACAAAGTTTTTGCTTCACGTATTAATAATATAAAGATTCATTTATTCTAATGTTAGTAAAGATCGAAGGGTGAAAGGCGGTGAAAGGTGAAGGGTTTAAGTGATATTTCACTTACTACGCGACGATTACCTTTGTAATTAAAGGTGCGTTTTAGTTGGTATTAACATCAACTGTTCGATGTTTTTTAAATTGAACTTCAATGAAGTTTAATCCATTGAGATAGCTGAGGAAGTTTTTTTTTATCACGATATTATATTTTTACAAATTTTAAACATTAAATGGTTCTCCTGTAAATTTGCACAAACTTCGCTTAAGCCAAATAGCATTTCACCTCTCGATATAATAAGAACCACGATTAACGTGCTAATCTCGCGTTTTTATTATTACTGTATTGTTTCCGACGTTTCCGAGAACATCACAGTTTTCGTGGACACGATTGTAGTAGATATGTCTATATATTAATACGTGCAGCAAAAACTTTGTATCCCTTTTTACGAAAATTGCGCGGACGGAGGAGTATGAAATTTTCCACACTTATAGAGAATATAGAGAAGAAGTGCACAATGCTAATATATTTTTAAATTATGCATAAAAGATACATTAAATCTATAAAGAAAACATTACACACACTACATACCATGTATTTGACGCACACACGCATGCATACTATTTATTGTCAAACGTTTGTTCTTGACGTCTGTTGTCAAATTGAGAATAGATTAAATATTGTTTGTCTTTGTTAATATTTTTTATAGTGTAGTCTTGGCGAAATTTGTGATTATAGAAGTATAAAATACAATCATAATAGTGTACAAACTTACAATTCCAATTAATTATAGTCGAATTTCGACTACTGCGGGACCTCTAGTTATGAATAATTTGTGAATTTAAATGCCCCGAGAAAATTCTTGTGACGATTCTTTTATGTCATTTCTATCATCGTACCATCATCATTACATCTATCTAGTTATATTTCACCCTACAGACGTCCACTGCTGGACATAAGCGTTAAGACCATACCAAAATTAAATAGGTAGGCAGCAGCTTGGCTCTGCGCCTGGCATTGCTGAGGTCCATGGGCGACGGTAACCACTCACCATCAGGTGGGCCGTATGCTCATCTGCCTACAGGGGCAATAAAAAAAAATCGTTTGTGTGTTTCATTATTGTTTTTAAATTACCTTTATATGTAATCGAATATACGACCAAACTGGAGATCGTGGTCATCGAAAGGGGGTACAGTCACTACCTGTTGCTGACTCATCAAGCCGTGTTTCAAAAATGATAAGTCATAGAGTTTTATTAATTAGGATCGTGAAGGGAAGTTCATATTAGATCCGCATTGTGCGTGATAAAAATAATAATAATCCGGAAACTTACTGTGGATGATCGCAGGCTTTAGGTAGTAGGGATATTTCGATGGCTGCCAGTACAGTTTAATAAATACAATAACAACACTTAATGTTAATCTAACGATTACTTAATTTAAGGCACAAAACATGATTAAGCTCTGTTTGGAATTCACAATTCCAAGGACAAGCAAAGTTGAATAAGCCTTTGAAAATCCCCAGTAAGGGTCGAGAGAGGGCTTAATGTCTCTCAAACCTTTAGCACGTTCCTCAAATATTCAAAGGCCTAAGCAAACAATTTAAACGTCAAATGGTCCTCCCCGTCACGATATTTCGATTGAGGATTAACATAATATATCAAAGTTATTGGCCTAAAGTTTTGGCCGGATATTTGGCATTATACTATTTGCAAGATGAGAATTTTCAATATTATAAACTGCTATGAGGGTACCGTAATCCTGGTACTTGTTTATTTTTTTTATTTTAACTGTATAGTAGTACTATATCATGAGCTGGCTAGGCAAATATAGGTAGACCTCTTTCAATACTTTCTTGAAGTTCTTATAACTTTATCTTTTAATTTAGCCTTACAGAACATTCTGGTTTTGTCTCCAAATCCAGTTTACTGCTTCATCTCCAACTTTTTATTCTCATTTTCGATGCTTTAGACATTTTACTATTTGTGATCTCGATCAGGATACAAGATATTTTAAAATTACATAAAGTACCTAATTACGACATTTCAGATAATTAACCTAATTCAACGAGTCACCGTAATTCGTTTTAACGCCTGAAATTCATTCACCGCAATCGAATAAAATCAGTCGCATAGTTATAAAACTGCAGCTGTAACTTTTTCAAATAGTAACTATCCAATTTTCGTACTAATTAAAGTTTTTGTGTTAATACATTGGTCGACAGAAATGACAACGCTGATTATTTTAAAAATATATTATGCACCAGGTGTTAATCAACTAAATGTTAAAATAAAGACAGACCTGTTGATTGACGCGAATACGCTGCCAGATCTCGAGTAGTGTTGAGATACAATCATAAATATTTAACGACTGCGAACATCCTTCATGACGATTACGCTAATCATTTAGTTAGATAACACACATCAACCCGTTTACATGTTATTCGGAGGGCTATCGCGACAAGAACGCACAGTTTTGGAAGTTTTTTTGTGGTGTTTCCGTAGTTTAGAGTACGCGTGATGCGGATAGACGCGCGGTCGTACTTTCGGATCGCCCAAGCGTTGGGCGGGAACTGAAATGAAAGTGCTCGCACGTGAACAGCGGCTCAGAGACTGGGCAAGTCTGCGCGGCCTGTTGCTGGGTTACGTACAACAAACCGTCCAATAATGAAACGTCGATGTCGTCACGAATTCGTATTCATATCTAAGAAACTTTCGTCGGATACCCGCTTAATGGTTTCGCTAAAGCGAACTATGTTGTTCGACTTAATAATTTGTCGAAGTAGCTTTTTTTTTGGTAAATGTCGATTTAAGATTTAACGAATATTAAGAAATTCTGTATTATTGATAATTATAATATTTCAACATATAATACGATATTAATTAATTAATCTAACTAATTCCAAATTTTTTTATTGGAAGATTTTTAATAAGGTTTGGAAAAAGTTTAATTGCATAAATAAAATGCATGTAAACTTTTTGGAACAATTCTCTTAAAAAATAAAGAAGATTTCAAATTAAAAGCGAATCGTTTGACATTTGAATTCATTACAGAAGAAAGTAAGGACGCAAAAACTCAACTAAAATATTAAAAGTTTGACAACAAAGGCACATCAGGACACAGGCACGATTTGAGAGGAACCCACAAGGAGGAGTTAAAATGCCGTTAGTAAATAACCATTTTAAATAACTTCTTTGAAGTGGTTAAGACAGATTGTTCGAGGGGGCGTATAATTGCTGCACGTGTAAATAATAGACGGATTTAGCCAACTGACATGTTAATAGGTAATTTACACATACATTGGATGAAAGAAACGTTCAATGTACACTCAAAATAATCATGTCTAAAATTTTGAAAACATTACGGTTTGCTTTAAAATATATAGAAGGGCTTTAATATCAGTATTCATATTTTCTGAAACAACGGATAGCTTTAGTCTCATGCTAATATTGCTTAAAATTCAAACTCCAAACACGGACATAATATTTGGATAGATATTTAAAATGCTATGTTGTTTGAAGGAATGAAAAATAGCTAATTGAGTATTTCATTGAAAATTGTTATTTTGATGTATGATATTCTTTGGAACGTATTTCCAAACAGTTCCTAATCTAAGGAATGCCTTCAGGGGTCGGTGCTCGGCCCCCTTTTGTGGAATACTGGGTATGACTGGGTTCCACAGGCACCGGACAGCGCCACCTGTCAATACCCATATCGTGGTTGGAAGCGTCCGTAACGGGGTCGGGGTGCAGTTGAAGTACCTCGGTATTATAGACAGTCGTTGGGCCTTCTGTGCTCACTTTCAGAACGGGGGGTGGTGAAATCAATGGCCCTATACGGAGCGCCCGCGGTCGAGGTCACCTTGAGTCCTGGAGGCGCTCGCCGCTGACTATCAGTGGCGGGCTGACCTTCGTGCCCGGGTCGTAGCGCGTCCCAGTCCCAGTGTGGTCAGAGTGCGGAGGGCCCAATCTTGACGGTCCGTGTTGGAGTCATGGTCCAGGCGGCTGGCCGATCCTTCAGCTGGTCGTAGGACTGTCAAGACGATTCAATCGGTCCTTGTGGATTGTGTGAATCGTAACAGAGGACGCCTCACTTTCCGGCTCATGCAGGTGCTTACTGGGCATGGTTGCTTCGTTGAGTTCCTGCACCGGATCGGAGCCGGGCCGACGACAGGGTGCCACCATTGTGGTTGTGACTTGGACACGGCTGAGCACACGCTCACGACATCGATGCTCGGTGTCGACGTGTCGTGGCTGTTTGGACGTAGGTTGTTCAGCGACAGGAGGTTTTAGTCAGTTCGACTCTGACATACCCCGCCCCCTAACCCCAGTGGAGGGCGGAAGTCCGGCGATTTCCTCCTGACAAAAAAATCTAAGGAATGCCTTACGACTTTTTTTTATTTTTTATTGCTCATATGGATGGACGAGCTCACAGCCCACCTGGTGTTAAGTGGTTACTGGAACCCATAGACATCTACAACGTAAATGCGCCACCCACCTCGAGATATAAGTTCTAAGGTCTCAGTATAGTTACAACGGCTACCCCACCCTTCGAACCGAAACGCATTACTGCTAGGACCGCGCTGTACAAAGTCATATTACATAATTGTTTATTACAATACCTATTGTTTATTACAATACCTACTGTTCCAGTTGGTTGTTTATCGTACATAGTGATATAATAGCTGGCCTCTTTGAGAATAAGGACTTTACAAGCATGATTTGAAACGATCTAAGAAATTGAGTTAGAGATGAATACTTATAATAATATTAATTGTCATCTTCATCACAATATCAACCACAGAAAACTCATTCGATTCCCCCGTAAAACACATATTCAAAAGTGATCATAGGGATTGCTTAGAAAATTGTAACTGCCAACTAAATCTTTCCTCCTAATTCCTTAATTTCCTTCCTTCCATGCGTTACTCCTTATTCATTGTTTTTTTTTGTAAGAGAGACTCCCGTACACTTTGCTCCACACCATATTTTTAGGGTTTTCGTATATATTTTACTTGACAAAAATTTAATCACTTTTTTTCATGTTTCAGACCGGATGATATATTAGAGAGTAAGGAGAAAGCCAAGTTGTTTTTTACGGCGCATTGGAAAGGTTTCGTCTGTTTAATTGTGCCCATCATTCTGATACCATTGGTTACACCATTTCCAGGAGAGGTCAGCTGGGTTTATATAAGATTTTTAAAAGAACATTTACACAATTTCAAACAGTAAGAGCACCATAATATAATGAGGATTGTTTTAATTGTCACGCTTTATTTATCTAGTTGCTCGCTTATATTTTCTAAGAAAAGGCAATCGTGATAATAATAACAATAATAATAGTTTTTTTGGTTGAGTGATTACTGTTGGTCTAGAGGCCTTTTCAGTTTCACCAGGACAGGTCGGCGAGTAAGGACTCAGCCAGGAGAATAAACATGAAATTCTAGACAAATTATGAACTAATTAATCAGGGCATAAAAAAATTAAGAATTAGGCACCTCCAGCCTGCTTATTTTTAGAAAACAATTGGGCTTTTTAGCATTTTTTTAGCATGTCCATAAACTCTTGTAACTAATAACGATAAGCCTGAGAGAAGAGTATAATTAGATAAAGAATAATTTGAAAAGGAGCAATTGATGATTTTAATATATTTTTATATAAACTGTACAGATAAAAAATTACAATTAAAAATCTACATTCATATTAGCAAAGACGATCCTGTTTTCATGAGTTTTCTTTCAGAAAATCTTTATATGTACTATATACATACCTCTTTGGAATATATACGTAATAAATTCTGATTTTTTAAGTAATAGGTTGGGGGAAAAGTTATTTCGCATTATAGTATGTATGGACTTGTAATAAAATCTCTTTGGCTATACTATTTGTATCTGGCTGGTTTTGGTATCATGAAAAGTTTAAATTTTAAAGCAGATAATTCCAAATTCAAATTAGGAAAATGTGTGATTTTTATTTATTTTTTGTACTGTCAAGATGAGTGAATCTAATGAAGAAATTCGGTATATTTTGAAATTTTATTACAAAAAACCTAAAAATGCAAAGCAAACCGCGAAAAAAATTTGCGATGTTTATGGACCTATAACCACCTATGACTTATGACCTTATAGTGCAGTGTCTGTGAGAGTAGCACAAATTTGGTTTAAGCGTTTCCACCCCGGAAATTTTGATGTCAAAGATGCATGTCGCTCTGGTTGCCCTATTACGGATAAAATGGATGCCATTTTTGTAAAAGTGGAGCAAGATCGGCATATCAGTAGTAGACGACGACGTAGCTGAAGAACTGGGAATTGACCACAAAACAGTTTTGGCGCATTTGAAAAAACTGGGTACACAAAAAAACTCGATATTTGGGTACCTCACGAGCTCACTGAAATAAACCTAATGAACCGTGTACTCATTTGTTATTCTTTATTACGACGTAATGAAACCGAACCATTTTTGAAAAAGCTGATAAATGGTGATGAAAGTGGATTACGTACGACAAGAACGTGCGAAGAAGGTCGTGTTCAAAGGCCAGTCAGGCTTCACAGACTATGGCGAAACCCGGGTTAACTCACAACAAGGTGATGCTGTGTGTGTGGCGGCATTGGAAGGGCATTATTCATTATGAGCTGTTACCACCAGGCATGACCATCGATTCTAAGCTCTGCGAACTGCGAATTGCGAAACAACTGATGAGGTTAAAGCAAGAAGTTGAGAGAAAGCAGCCGGAATTAATCAACAGAAGGGGTGTGGTTTTTCATTATGATAACGCTAGACCTCACACATCTTTAGCCACTCAGCAAAAATTAAGAGAGCTTGGCTAGGAGATGTTAATGCATCCGCTGTATAGTCCTGACCTTGCACCTTCAGATTTCCACCTGTTTTGGTCTCTTCAGAATTCTTCTGGCAGTGTCAGGTTAACATCACGAGAGGACTGCCAAAACCAATTGTCGCGGTATTTTGATCAGAAGCCCCAAAATTTCTATAGCATGAGATCATGTCCCTACCTACAAGATGGCAAAAAGTTATCGAGCAAAATGGTGCCTACGTACTTTAGTTAAATGTAAATAAACTGTAATAAAAAATGTTGTGAATTTTCTGCGAAGAAGCTTTTTCCCCAACCTGTTATAATCGTTACTATTATTAGAATAATATGAAAGTGATATAAAACAATTTGGCATTAAAATTAAAGGAAATGTTTTTGATCTGTCTTTTAAATGTTCATTAGTCTCAAAAGAAAACTAGTTAATCAAAGCTAGCATTTATGGTATGAAAAAGAGAACTCGATCAATGCACAACTTATATCGGTTAATGCATTGAAGCTTGTTATTTATTAATCTTCATATTCTTTCAGAAGCATCAATGGTGCGCTTACACATTATGTCTTATGGGTATTTATTGGGTGACGGAATGCATTCCTTTAGCTATAACGGCTTTTTTGCCGGTCATGATATTTCCGATGACAGGCGTCGCAACCACTAATGAAACGTGCAAAGCGTACATTAATGTAAGTCAATTTAGATTATTTAAAAAAGGTTTTCAATGACGTGTGACTTAATAAATAAAAAGATATACAGACGAGACTAAGCTATTACTCTTAATCGCGAAGAAGACGTCACGTGTATTGTTTTGAAAGTAAGCCCAAACGCTATTGAAACTTCCAGATCGTTTTCCAAAGTGCGTGGCTGAATTCACTTTAAAATATTGATTCCAGTAATCACTTCATGAGATTAGATCATGAGTTTTTCTCATAAAAGTTACATATTTTATTACTAGCGCGCTAAAAATGTATTCAGAGTTAGTTTTAACTTATTTGTCAACCAATAAATATGACAATGTGTACTGACATTTGTTTGATCAGTATTTTTTAAATAAATTACACAATGTGTTCTCTCTCTATCTCACTCGTTTTAATTGGAATCGTAAATATCCAATTGCAAAAAAATGTTTTCAAGTTTTTTTTTAAACAGTTTTTTTTTTGTTTTTTTCTGACATTCTTTTTTAGGATTCCATAATGATGTTTCTTGGAAGTATTATGCTAGCTTATGCTGTCGAGCAATGTGGCTTACACAAGCGTTTGGCTTATTGTGCAATCAAAGCAATTGGTTATTCTCATTACAAGTAAGATTTACAAAGTTTCTATCAAACTTGAATCAAAAGAGAGATGACTTTTTGATCTTGTTTTTCCGCGATTACATCTTTTTCTTTAATTTCTTCTTCTTGTAATCAGTATCGTTTCAGTTAATGCTTAGATTCTGCTAATGATTCATCTTGCAATCGTGAGTGAGAGAGTTTCTCCTATCTTTCTTTATCTTTATCTTTATCTTTATCTTTATCTTTATCTTTATCTTTATCTTTATCTTTATCTTTATCTTTATCTTTATCTTTATCTTTATCTTTAATCTTTTAGGCTCCTTCTAGCTATGTGCATTGTAACTACTTTTGTATCGCTCTGGATAACAAACACTGCTGCTACAACTATGATGGTGCCAATAAACTTTGCGATATTAAAAGTTTTTGAAGAAGTGCGTACCATTTTAATAACTTTAGTTTAGTTTTTTAGTAACCTTAGTTTATTTTAACAAGTTTAGTTATGTTTTTGGTTGCTATTTAGTGAATTGAAATTCAGGAAAATACAAATTTTTGGTTGTGTGACAAATCGTGCGTAAACGCACAGGTACCGTTGTCCTGCCTACTTATGTCACGAAGCAAGCATACGAAGAACATGACTCTTTGATCTGTAGGATGGGACAGTCGCTACAAAGTAAAGCGAAAACAAAATACAGACAGTAGTTTACACAACAGAAGTTAGACCTTTTCCTGAGGCTCCCTTCCCTTAAGTATTTGGGTTTTTCTCTTAGGTATTTTTTTACTGTAAAATTAACAATACAAACTTATGCGAGAACTTGGGTAGCGGAATTGCATAATTTATTATAATAAATATTCCTATTTTTCAGCAAAAGATATTGAATATGTATGATATAAATGCTGAAGGTGAAAAAGTAGCAAGCGACCTAACAACGTGCTATTTTTGTGCTGCTACCTTTTCAGCTACGATAGGTAAAGATTTACTTCTGAACGAAAAGTAATAATTGTAAACTTTCTTAGTTTTCCATTATTTGAATACAGCATTGAAGTTATTACATATTAAGCTAATTTACAATTCAAATTTAACGGTTTCTAATATCCGAACCGGACATAGACGAAGTGATATCCACAATAAAACCCATCAAAAAACACGATTTAACTTGCCACGCTGGATGCCAAAGTCAGAAATCACTTTGTATAATAATACTAGCTGACCCGGCAAACGTTGTGTTGCCTTAAATAAGACTTTTGGGAAATTCTACTGTATAAAAATTTTTATAACAAAACCTCATTCAACCACATGATACCATAATAATATTATAAAAACCAAAAAAAAAATTCCCAAAAATAAAATTAAAAATAAATGTTTGGGGTGGACAGCCCTTAACATTTAGGGGTATGAAAAATAGATAGTAGCCGATTCTCAGATCTACTGAACATACTATTGATACACAAATAAAACCAAAAAAACAGGGCTGAAAAATGTATAGTGAGTAACACAGGATTCCGGCTATGACCTCATCCCTACTACATGATGTTTGCTGGATAAGTGGTGACACCTGGCGGGGATAACTGATCGATTGATAGTTGATCAGTAGTCGACCGGCAAGGGCGGGAGATCAAATTGAATTTAAAAAAAAAACATAATTAAAGGAGCTTGAAATTATAAACTCTGAATAAGAATTTATCGTACTACAACTATAATATTTGATCGCCATCTTGCAACCTTATTGCGGATCTGTGCATAGAATTAAAAAAAAACGGGATGAAAAAATAGGGGCTAATCGTATAAGAGTGAAAATTGAGAGTAATATGATTTTTTTTATTTTAAGTCATGACAAAATAATAAAAAAACTTGCCAAAAAAATTTAAGTTTATAATTAACAAATAAAAAATAGGCGTTGATCATAGAGGGATGTAACATCAGATTTTTTATTTTAATTCATGACAAAATAAAAATAAAAATCTTGCCAAAAAAATTAAAGTTTATAGTTAACAAATAAAAAATAGGGGTTGATCGTAGAGGGGTGAAAATTTCAGAGTAATATGAAATTTTTTATTTTAAGTCATGACAAAATAAAAACAAAATTCTTGCATAAAAGTTCAAAGTTTTTAATTAGCAAATAAAAAATAAAGGGTTGATCGTAGAGGGGTGAAAATTTAGGGTTGTATGTATTTTTGTATGCTGTATCATAAAAAAATAAAAACAAAAAAAAATGTCCAAAAAACAAAATCAAAATTTAGGGGTGGACCACCCTTAACATTTAAGGGGATGAAAAATAGATGTTGTTTGATTCTCAACCCTGGCCGATATGCACGCTAAGATTCACGAAAATCGGTCAAGCCGCTTCGGAGGAGTTCAATAACGCACCCCATGACACGAGAATTTTATATATTAGATTTTATATATTAGAAGTTAGATTCTTTCTATGATTTGGTTCTAGGTTCCATAAATTAGTGCTTCATGCATGGTTCAAGGAATCTCTCTTGATAAATCTCTTTTTCTATTTCTTCATTTATCTTCGGACGATATTCTTTTATGATTACGAATTTGGGAAATTCGATTTTAACGAATTCACATACAAAATAAAAATATGAAACATTTCACAATTAATTATCGTTTACTTTTGCATTTCAGGAGGTATCGGCACTTTGGTGGGCACAGCGACTAATTTGGTTTTCAAAGGACTATTTATGGCGTAATAAATATTTTACTCTCGTAATATTGGCGTAACGGAAACGGAACAAAGTCGAAAGTCTGTCCAACTCTTAATCAACAGAGACTGGTTTATTAACACTTTGATCTCCTCCAGCTAGTGTAGCGCTTCTCTATAACAGTATCTTCGCCTATTTTTTCTGCTCAACTTTAACTTACCTTACTAGTGCTCAGACTTTTCGTAAGCCATCATTAGTACTTACATCATTTTACTGGTGGTAGGACCTCTGGTGAGTCCGCGCGGGTGGGTACCGCCACCCTGCCTATTTCTGCCGTGAAGCAGTAATGCGTTTCGGTTTGAAGGGTGGGGCAGCCGTTGTAACCACACTTGAGACCTTAGAACTTATATCTCAAGGTGGGTGGTGCATTTACGTCGTAAATGTCTATGGGCTCCAGTAACCACTTAACACAGGTGGGCTGTGAGCTCGTCCACTTATCTAGCAATAAAAAGTGCTTCTGTATAGTGCCGACCAAAAATACACGATCCGTGATGCTTGCTATTAGAAGCTATTTACATAATATGTACGTGACTGAAGACCAAAAATTTACTGATCGTTTTTCTAAATTTGAGATTTTCACCTTGTATCTTAATAATTTAGCTACTAGCATTTGTGTTTAAAATGTTGTTGGCTCCAGTAATTGTTCAGTAGAAGGCAAGTCTCACCCATTTACGTCAATTTATAAGTTATTGTAATTACTTGGAAAAAGCCTGACTTCCAAGGTGGCTTTTTTGTTACTACCTCGAATAAAATATCTTAAATAATAAAATATCTAAATTTCAGTGCGTATCCTACTGCTCCGGAGTATTTGTCATTTCCATTGTTCTCTGCTTTCTCAATACCAATGATGATACTACTGGAAGCCTCTACTTACTTATATTTGACTATTGTTTACTTCGGCTTCCTAAGGTTTTTTTTTTTTTTTTTTTTTTTTAACTGATTGAATTTAATTTGTATTATAATATATCCTGTGCTTTTGCTCATATATGGTTAGTATCTGTAGTTGAAATTGTTAAGCTATTAAAAAAAAAACAAAAGTTATTGGTAAATTGGTAAATTACACTTGATATAAACTCTCAAAATATCAAATCATTTGATTTTACATACTATACATAATTAATATTATGGGTACGAATATCATTGCTTGTTTACACTCATAATTCACGCTCGTGACAGTGAGGTAAAAATTATTTGAAAATTCAGGCCAAATAGTGCTGCGGCTAAGGCTGCTCAAATTACGGAAAAAGCCAAGGAGGCTGCAAGAAATGCTATCGAGGAAGATTGCAAGAGAATTGGGACTATCACGTTTTGGGAAATCGTAAGTTCGAAATTCATATAACATTTTCAAAAATACATATTGATGTATATCGTCTATAGCAATTACAGTGTCCTGCAGTTGTACAGCTTTACGATTATTACATGACGTGGGTTTAGATATCTTGGAATAATACACTGATGTTTTTCAAAAATGCTTAGCTTAAGCGATGAGAAAGAGACTTAAATATATTTTAATGCGTAGCATTCCTAACATTGCCATCAGCAATAATACATCAGTACTGAGTAACAAGAATCTTCTAAAAACTTTTTTACTATTTAAGTAGTATTTCCAAGGACAACTACTAAATAAAATTTTAATATCAATCGATAGCTATTAGTGGTAATTTAAAGAAATAATGAAGTTTATTCTATTATATATATATCATAAGACCGTCAATTAATTTCAGATGGTTGTGCTATTATTTGGAGGTGCCATGATATGTTTCTTCTGTCGATCTCCGCAAGTATTTCCCGGATGGGGTGATAAGATTGCAGCACATTTTGGTGTGGAGAGCAAATTGTTCGTAATAATCATAATAATATAAATTTGTTAGTTCATGCATAACATTTTTAGCATATTTTTAATTTATTCGAAAACGTAACACTTGTTGAGTTTATTACATATTTTTCACACTAAATTTTATCACTTTGTAATTGGGAGTCGTTATGCATTAATATCACCAATTTTACTAAAAATACGTTGCCACGCTATATGTAGCTACATATATTGAACAGTAAGTAGTCGATTTTCTTTATTTCTTTCGTTATGAATTTCAATAACTTTGAAAATCATTACAGCAGACAAATATTGATTACCAATCTACGTTATCAAAAACCATATTACTGGTTCCATTTCAGTACATATTTATTTTGAACGTGTCTTTAGTTAAATAAAACTATATTTAAAAAAATTACAGTAACTGCTAAAAGTAGAAACCTGTACAGATGTAGTGAGAAATTAATTTCCTTCGAGAAAACTCGATCTTTATCGGAATACGATGACACCCAAACTGTCAATGAATGATCGTAATAAAAGAGTGCATTTTCATATCCATTATTATGGAACTTTATCGTTTAGTTTAAAATGACAAAATGAATAATGTCATTGTATAATTAGAGATGTTACAACCATAACAGTTATTTCTTATAACAGGATATTTACCAGTGTACTAAACGAAATGAGTTCCCGATATTTTTAAGTAATAATTGTTATGATCGTGACCATGTTAGTTTAAAATCATAATTATGTTACAACCACCTTCTGTAACTTTGAAAATACTCAGTTTTATTGTCATTAGTAAACAAAACATTATCTCCACTTTAAAACATAATTAAAAGTACAACAAAATAAAGCTTATTGGGAAATATTTACAATAGTAAAACAACGCCTGCCTAAATTTTGTCATTGGCGTCCCTCTCGTACCTAAGTAAATAACCTGCGTCTGAGAGGGATGCAATCGACATAAAAGGCTTTTATACTAAGGTCGTTAGTATACTTATAGGTACCTAACATTAAAATTTTACCTACTGCATATTTGGATCTATGTTTTCATTATTTTCCATTTCACAATCTGAGTAACAGTCAGACACTATCGTCAGATTCTTCAGTGCTTTCATTGACGTTAATAACAATCCTTTGCTGTTGCTATCAATTGCTATTTTTGAATTTGCTATTTTCCGATATGAAGTACAGGTAAATATGAAATATAATTCTTGGACTGGATTTTTTAACCGTTTTCGAGGTTTCGACATGGCTATACCTTTTTATAAGTAATCTGAAAATATAATTAAAACGATAGTTAATATTTTGATTGCGTATTACCACTCTACTTAGTCTAGCCATAAATACTGTTACAATTAAAAATTTAAAAAATCTTACATTTGAATTTGGAATCTGTCATTTTTATATGATTGCTCATTGGGTTCTCTCATTTTGGCGCCAATACATTGTACAATATTTTGCGATATTAAAACGGAGTGGGGTGATAAAGAGAACCGAATCGTTGTGATTGCATTACACAAAGTAGGTATGGCGCCAAACGTAATTTTGAAAACTCTCCCATATGCTTGGTATTAGTAAAATGTTTGTGTACCGGGCTATTAATAGGTCCAATGAGACCTCCTCTGCTTGTGACAGAAAAAGATCTGGCCATCCACGTAGTGTTCGTTCGAAAAAGGTGGTTAAAGCAGTAAGGGAAAGAATTCGAAGAAATCTTGTCTGAAAGCAAAAGATTTTATCTCGGGAGATGAAGATAGCACCTAGAACCATGTCGCGTGTTTTGAAAGATGACTTAGGACTTGCAGCCTATAAGAGACGTACTGGTCATTTCTTAACTGATAATTTAAAAGAGAATAGGGTGGTAAAATCGACACAACTGAAGCGGTACGCAAAGGGAGGTCATAGAAAAATATTGTTTACGGATGAGAATTTTTTTACAATTGAGCAACATTTTAACAAACAAAATGACCGTATTTATGCTCAAAGCTCTAAGGAAGCTTCCCAATTAGTCGACAGAGTGCAACGTGGGCACTATCCGACTTCAGTGATGGTTTGGTGGGGTATTAGCTATGAAGGAGTGACTGAGCCATATTTTTGTGAAAAAGGTATCAAAACATCGGCACAAGTGTATCAAGATACCATTCTTGGGAAGGTAGTGAAGCCCCTTAACAACACCATGTTCAATAATCAAGAATGGTCCTTCCAGCAAGACTCGGCGCCAGGTCATAAAGCTCGGTCTACGCAGTCTTGGTTGGAAACGAACGTTTCGGACTTCATTAGAGCTGAAGATTGGCCGTCGTCTAGTCCCGATTTTAATCCGCTGGATTATGATTTATGGTCAGTTTTAGAGAGTACGACTTGCTCTAAACGCCATGATAATTTGGAGTCCCTAAAACAATCCGTACGATTGGCAGTGAAAAATTTTCCCATGGAAAGAGTGGGTGCTTCTATTGATAACTGGCCTCAACGTTTAAACGACTGTATTGCAGCCAATGGAGACCACTTTGAATAAGCTTATTATACTTTAAATTGTTTTATATTTATGTATTAAACTAACACACTGTAAAAGTAATAAATGTTATTTGCAATATAATTTTATGTATTTTTAATTGTAATAGTATTTATGACCAGACTAAGTATATACATATATATATATTGGTCTGCTGATGCGACTTACCCCTACGGCTATAAGATGGGTACTGAAGCTATTTCAGAGAGCACGATAAATACGAACTTTTCTGAAAAAATACGAAGGAAAATCTTTTCTCACTATATCTATACTGTGACTGTAAACTGGGAATTAGGTACCCCCCACTCTGCCTATTTCTGGCGTGAATACGTTTCGGTTTGAAACGTGGTGCAGCTGTTGTGCTGTAAAAACTAAGAATTCGCAACTCGTGTTTCAAGGTGGATGACGGCATTTTCGTTGTTGACATACGTGCTCCAGTAACCAATTAGGACCAGGTAGACCATGAGCTCGTTCAGACATCTATGAAATCAAATAAACAAGAATTAATTTTTATTTTTCAGCGTTCGAGACTCAGCCCTAGCGATGCTTGTTACATTCCTTATGTTTCTACTTCCATCAACGCTCACTTTCTTTCAAAATTGGAAAGCAAAATGTGAGTTGTATTTGAAGTTTTTTTTTTCGCTTATATTATATAATTATTATGGTATTTGAATGGCTTCCGGTTTTGAAATTCTTGGTGCTATCAAAAACACATTCCTGTCACAGAAATCTTGTGGCTTTCTATATAAAATATTATGTACATATTTTTATACCCATATTCGTTGTATTTGATTCGGTTAATTCTTGAACGAACAGATAATAAATGTGATCATGATGCTGACTTTTTAATTCAATTTTTCTCTCTCTAATATTAAGATTTATAATGTTTAGTCCTTTCTTCGTGCTTATCATATTATTACTGAATTTAAAAAACAATTTTAGTTCACGAGGATCTTCCAAAGTCTCGAGTTTCTTCAGTACTTGATTGGCCAGAACTAAGGGCTCACATGCCGTTTAGCTACATGTTCCTCTTGGGTAAAAGCTTTTATATGATTCTGAAGTATACACTTGCTTAAGATACAATTCTAAAATTTTATTTTTATAGGTGGCGGCTTTGCTCTTTCCATGGCAGCAAAATCATCGGGCTTAAACGAGAAAATTGGAAACTATCTTCAGGGGCTGAAAGTGCTGCCGAATTTCATAAATTTGCTTTTGATTATTATAGTTGTAGTTTTCGTCACGAACTTTGCATCTAACGTGGCCGTTTGTAATGTTTTCGCTCCTATTGCTATGCAACTGGTGAGGTTATCGGATAATTTTTTTGTTTTTGTAAACTTGGAACCGGTTCGAAAGTTATTTTTTTTTTTACTTTTAGGCTAAAGAAATAAACCAGAATCCATTGTGGTACGACATAGCGGCAGGCTTCGCGGCTTCGTACTGTTTCATGATCCCAGTTGGCACACCTGGTAATTTAATTGTGCAAAGTGCTGTGAATATGCCGATGCAGAAAATGGTAATAAATTATTAAGTACTAAATGAAACTTCGGTTTTTGAACTCTTCTGAACTCTGCCTGCTTAATGTCTCTTTTTTTTTAATACACAATGTAAAAAGTAATGAAATTAAACTATAGCCCCTATGTCGAGAACTATGCATTGATCAAGGTTCTACTACTTACTGTTGCCACGCCTTTAAAAAAATATTTTATCAATTCTAATAATATTATTTAATATTGGAACAGTACTTTGTTTTTTATAATATTGCAGATAAAAGCAGGTTTCGGTCCCACTGTATCGACGGTCATCATATCTTGGTTGTGCATTTACTTCTGGGGTCCTGTTATTTGGCCGGACTTACATCAAATGCCAAAATGGATTAAAGATGCAAAACCTTAACTTGAAACCTTATTTTTTTATTCAGATTTCAATAACATTTATTTTAATATCATTTTGTTTTATAACAAAAAAGAAATGTTTTATTTGTGTAAGACAAAAAATGTGCATTGATATTAAAGATCGGAGCTAGCTCTCGGAACGTGTTTTTTTGTACTTGCCTTTTATATCTTATGATCCAAATGTACGTTACTTTCTTTGAGGCAGCGATGGGTAGAATAGAATTTACTGGATGAATTTAGCAGTGTAAAACAAATGTTAAATTACAGCCTAATAAATGTGCTAAAGAAATATACGTTTATAATCAAACCACGTATGACATTTTCGTTGTTTTAGTCCAATCTATATAAAAATGAATTGCTGTTCGTTAGTCTCGCTAAAACTCGAGAACCGCTGGACCGGTTTGGCTAATTTTGGTCTTGAATTATTTGTGAAAGTCCAGAGAAATTTTAAAAGATAGATAAATATGAAAATGCTCGGAATTTAAAAATAACAATTTTGTTTTTCCTTTGATGTGTCCCCCGTCGGACGGAGTCCTTTTGTTTGTTTTTAGTTTATACAAAAGTTTAGGTCTTTTATCTATTGATTGAGGAACTACGAAGTCTGCCGAATCAGCTAGTCTAATAATAAAAATGAAAGGCACCGTTATGACTCAACGTTTATGTCCCATTAACATTTATGTAGTTCCAGAAAATGTGGTTTTCTGTAATCTAAATCTTATTGAATATTGGCATTGGTACATATTTGTATGGTATGCTAAAAGTTTAAAGGCCTCTCTACTTACAAAAATAAGTAGCAGGATGAAAGGATGACCATGTTAAGTTGTGTTATAGATTTTTTTCTTGTGAATCTTCTAATTTCAACTTAGAAAATGGCATGCTACTTTCAAAAATTGTCCCACGCTCATACAGCTACGCTTTTGTTGAGCCTGACTTCTTCTAATATCTAATATCTTGATATTAGATTCACCTGATGTCTTTGAGCTTGGACAAGTCTTAAAAATATTGTCATGGCTTAGTAATAGTTGCCGTTGCACGAGTCTATAAATATATTAGTATATATTATATATTAGTCGTATTTTTACGTGCCACTGTTTACGCTTTGGTGAGCGGGCTTAGCCTGAGAGATTCCAACATCTGCTCTGGCAAGTGCTTGGCTGAATCTACCACCAGATCGGATTCGCGATCCACTGACATCCGATAAGAAACTCGGTGGGCTGTGTTATAAAAAAAATATTGCTTAGATGGGTGGATTAGCTCAAGACCTAACTGTTACACATTTAAGCTAAAAAGTCTATCAGACTCTTTATTTCAACTAGGATGTTATGTAATGTACTTATTAAATATCAAAGTAAGGTTTTTTGATTTTTTTAAATCGCCCAAATAACAATAAAACTAAATCCTAATAGGTTCACGAAGGTCCACCTAGGTCATGGGACTCTATGGTCTTTATTCCTATGAATATATTTTGTTTATGATTAAAAATATATAAATCACGTACAAACTTTTTTGATACAAAAAGTATAAATCAAATCAGTAACCAAATTCGAAATTTCAAAATTATGTCGCGTCGTTATTATTTTAATGGCGCATTTTTTGATGGGTGACATAATAATATATTCCTGACCTTAAATATATTATTGAGTGTGATTTAAACACCAAAAATGGGCAAGGAAACTCCAAAATCCGACGCAAAAGGTAAAAGTGGAAAAAATAAAGATGATGAAGGGAAAGGAATTGTTGATACGTGAGTAAAATTTTGTTTGTACAAAAAGTAATGGTAAATTATTGTGTTTTAATTTTCGAGGATACAGTGAAATTATTTGTTATGGCGAAGAATAAAAACAGAAAAGACATTTTAAAACAAGATTTAACTACTATGCTTAGTTAAAATGACAAAAATATTATTAGATATCTACTCCTCTATTTGTTTTAAATGTTCTTAAGCCCTTCTAATACAACATTTCATAGCTGTAAGCACATTTAGATAGCGCAATAACAGAAAACGATGTGAATTTAATTAATTCATTATGATAAAGCCTGAAAGATATTTTTTTTAAACAAATACACGTCGATTGAGACTTCGACTCCGACGTCTTGTAGATAACAGTATTCACGCTGTAGGTTTTTATAGCCGCTCAATATGAGATGCTCCATGAGTTCGGCTACCCATATACACTATAACACAACAGTTTAAGGCACTGGTATATATATGTACGTAATGGCAAATTGAGATATTATTATGAAACTCAAGCTTCCACGCTGAAGTAATAACATCGTGTAATTAAAATCAAACCCGCAAAATTATAATTTGCGTAATTACTGGTGGTAGGACCTCTTGTGAGTCCGCACGGGTAGGTACCACCACCCCACCTATTTCTGCCGTGAAGCAGTAATGCGTTTCGGTTTGAAAGGTTGGGGTAGCCGTTGTAACTATACTGAGGCCTTAGAACTTATATCTCAGGGTGGGTGGCGCATTTACGTTGTAGATGTCTATGGGTCCAGTAACCACTTAACAGCAGGTGGGCTGTGAGCTCGTCTACCGAACAACGCAAAAAAAAAAAACAATTTTTATATTGCATGCAATGAGAATAATTCAAAAAGTCACGCTTCTGCACTTCTTACACCTCTCTTATTTGTTTCTTCGTTAATCTAGTTCCCTTCACAATTCGATGTATCAGGACCATTTTATAAAACTAAATTAAATAGAGGTCCCGCAGTAGTCGAAATTCGACTATAATTAATTGGAATTGTAAGTTTGTATTATGATTGTATTTTATACTTCTATAATCACAAATTTCGCTAAGGCTACACTATAAAAAATATTAATAAAAGCAAACAATATTTAATATATTCTCAATTTTTCCACAGCGTCAAGAACAAAAGTTTGACAATAAATAGTATGCATGCGTGTGTGCGTCAAATACATAATATGTAGTGTGTATAATGTTTTCTTTATTGATTTAATGTATCTTTTATGCATTATTTTTAACAAATATTAGCATTGTGCACTTCTTCTCTGTATTCTCTATAAGTGTAGAAAATTTCATACTCCTCCGTCCGGGCAATTTTCGTAAAAAGGGATACAAAGTTTTTGCTTTGTTTTCGTATTAATATATAGATTACATAGTGTTCTTTTGGTATCAGTTAACATTGATTGTTTCAGAGATTGGGTATTCTTGGGTATCTTAATAAAATAGGAGTCACGAAAGTTTTAAATATCCAAAAGTAATATGTATTGGCTATAAGACTGCAAATTTTTGGTTATTTTTATAACTTTCCTGTGCTTTACAAAGAGTTCTTAATTTAATAATATTGTAAGGAGCAATTGGTGTTCCTTTTCAAAGAGCCCTGTAATAGCAATTGAAACGGAAACAGTCCCCTAATCAATTTGTTTTTTAACTTTACAATACCTATCTAATGTAATTAATTTTGTTTCAGAATCAAGTCGTTTTTGTAAGTATTTTTTTTGTTTCCATATTATGATTTAAATAGAAAAAAGAAATTTAAATAAGCAGTTACATTTCTTGGTGAAGTAAATAAATAAAATTTTAAACCTAAATAAACATTATTTAGCCGTGGAAAAGACCCTAGAACTCCGGTTAAGGGTGTCGCACCTAGAATTAAAAACGTGGTGCTGATGCACTTTAGAGGAATCTTTGGGATGCTGGTACCGATATGTGCTTTAACGTGGCAAGGAAAAAAAGGAGTGGTAAGTGATTGATTTTGTTACATATTTACGAATACCATATATGTCGTATTGATGTAAGCTGAATTGGCAAGAAGTCTAAAAATCACCTACCACCTACTAGATGGACCGACGACCTAGTAAAAAGCGCTGGGTCTCGTTGGATGCAGGTGGCAATGGACCGGTCGCACTGGAAATCTATTGGAGAGGCCTATGTTCAGCAGTGGATGGCGATAGGCTGAAATGATGATGATGATGATGATGATGAATTGGCAAATAAGTTCATTACTTAGCTGTGCCCACGTTTTGATGTTTTGTAATTTTACTTTATTTTCCTGATTTTGAGCTTTTATATTTTGTGATGTACTTGGTGTTATAAATCTTGTAATTATTTATGTAAATACGTGAACAGCCGTCAAAGATTTTTTTTGTTATTGGAGCGTTATTTATAGGCTTGAGAAGATGCCTAATTAGTGAGGTTTTTGGTAAGTTTAGTCTATGAACTGGTTTTATTTGACAAAATGTTTTTTAAATTATATATTTTATACACTGCTCTTCTTTTTAAGAATTCGATCACAGTTCAATGCATGTGGCTTTGGATGCTGTGGTTCTTTCTGCTGCAGCCAGTGGCCATACCCGCAACTGGATTGATTCCAATTTTCATTCTACCAATGGCTGGTGTTATGCCCACTATTGAGACTTGTGTCTGCTATATGAATGTGAGTTTATATTTTTATCAAATAAAAAAGACAGCCTATGTTTTTCTATCATAATTCAATTCCTTTACTTTTACGTCAGTGTGACTGTTTAACTTATCCAGAAATATATTTTTCTTATTTCATAACGCTTGTAGCTCATCACTAAAACGATCTGACATTGTGTTAATCGTATGGAACACATTCCGGATATATTGTCTACATCTAAATAAATTTGAGTCATACTAATTCATATTACGTCACCTATTTGCGTGCCTTGTAACTTTGCGTAAATTTGCGTAGTAATATTGCTGCACCTACATATATCGTTACTTTTTTTTTTATTGCTTAGATGGGTGGACGAGCTCACAGCCCACCTGGTGTTAAGTGGTTACTAAAGTAAATGCGCCACCCACCTTGAGATATAAGTTCTAAGATGTCAGTATAGTTACAATGGCTGTCCCATCCTTCAAATCGAAACGCATTACTACTTCACGGCAGAAATAGGCAAGGTGGTGGTACCTACCCGTGCGGTCCTACCACCAATATAAAAAACACAACATATTACACCGCCTAAAACAATCCAATTATTATTTTATTGTGGTAAATTAAAAAAAAAATTACCGAAACCAAGTTGCATTCGTTCGTTCATTGAATCAAAGGGCTTTTGTTTTATAATTCAAATGAAACATGATTATGTACCAAAAATCTCTGTTTAATTTTTGTACATTTATTTTAAAGGAAAATATAGTGCTATTTATACTAACGGGAATGTTGCTTTTATTGCTCAACAATTCGGGGGTGGATCGTCGCATAGCGCTTAAGCTTTTGTGTTCAGGAGACGCTTGTCAGTTTTCCGGTAAAAGGTTTGTAAGATTACCATTTTGAGTTATTTTTCCACGTTTTCGTTATAAATATAATTGGTAAGTTACAATTTGTTTTCAGATTGGTATTTAAATGTAGCACAGCGGCTTTCTTCTTATCCATGTTTAGTAGCAGATTGATTACTTCATCCATGATTACGCAAATGGTAACGCCTGCTCTTATGGATTTACAGGTACGTTCGATTTTATGTCATGTTCGGATTTTCAGTTTCACGCATTCACATAAAAAATTACTAAAGAACATTATGAGGTTAACAATATCCCAAAGCACTGATGAAATAACTATACTGAGACTTTAGAACTTGTATCTCAAGGTGGGTGGCGCGTCTACGTTGTAGATGTCTATGAGCTCCAGTAACCACTTAACACCAGGTGGGCTGTGAGCTATTCCACCCATCTAATCAATAAATAAAAAAAAGAAATAGTATTATTAAAAAAAACGAGTATCCAGCTTGGGCTTTCAAAAAACCGTAATTGAATTTTTCTTACCAGATTTTTGTATGCCTTACCTGTAAAACTTTTTTAGTCTGCAACATCAAGATATAGAGACAGCGAGCCTGATTATGATGAAATGAGGTACATCATTAACAACGCCATTCAAACCGCTTCAGCTATCGGTAACTATCGAATATCACAATACAATTTTACTTCAGTTTCTAAACGTTACTTCCCATTAGAATAAAGTAGACTCTGTACAACATACTACATCCATGTCTTGGTTCAATCCAAAATATCTGCTTAAGAACAATCTGCTGTTAGTTTAATGTATTTTAATATTAAGTACAAGATAACTGGTATTAGGGCATCTTGTGAGCCTCCTCCTTGCGTCGGTTTCCTCATTACTGAGGGTCGTGGTCATGGCCTTGAAACAGCTTAAATGTTTCTCTGTCCATGACTCTCTTGGGATGTAATTGTGGTGGGTTCCCACGTCCTTCCACATCAGTATTTCGAAGGGATTTAGTCCTTCACGGCAAACTTGTGAGCCTACACCACTACTATATTTATTACTGCCGCAAATATATGATGTGTACTTCGCTATAAAAATGCGACAGGTCTTTAAGCAGTATTACTTGGACTTTGATCTTATGTATGTAAGATTTGTAAGAACGGAACGTATGAAAAGAGTGGAACGGAGCGTTAAGATGTGAGTGAGAGAAAACCGGAAAGAAAGGGAAAAGAGAGTGACAGACAGAATTACAGAGAAAAGTAAGATGGCGAAGACGGTTAAAAATGTGTAAGGCGTAACAAAAGTGTTAATAATCAATCTTTATTATTATAACCGAAGATTTTGGAACAGTGACAGCTTTATTTTGATACGCTGCGATCCCTATTCTACATGTATATTATTCGATCTCTGTTCTTCTTTTCCTTCTCATATTATATATATTTACTTATATAGATAGACGATTGGCATTTTGTATCTAAAAGTAATTGTTCTTTCCGCGTATGTCTTAGTTCCGACACCTGTTTACGAGAAAAATTAGCTCGTTGTGTCTACAATCCTTAATTATGAGTATCGGAACCTAATATAACACGGTTTGTTCATAAAATTTACTGGTGGTAAGATCTCTTGTGAGTCCGCGCGGGTAGGTACCACCACCCTGCCTATTTCTGCCGTGAAGCAGTAATGCGTTTCGGTTTGAAGGGTGGGGCAGCCGTTGTAACTATAGTGAGACCTTAGAACTTATATCTCAAGGTGGGTGGCGCATTTACGGTTGTAGATTTCTATGGGCTCCTATAAACACTTCCAGGTGGGCTGTGAACTCGTCCACCCGTCTAAGCAATAAATAATAATAATAATTTTAATTTCACTTTACGCTGATTACTTTACAGGTAGCACGGCTATCCTGCATTCGGCGTATGCTACTCTTTGCTTTAAAGCAATCTGGTGCCAGTAAGATTCCGAATTATAAGTCTAGACTATTGTGTGAATGATTTCAATTGATGTGCGATTACGGTTGCTGAATTCCATTTTCAGGAGTGCACCAAAAGGAACGGAATATCCGGATATTTTCAATTACATGCAATACTCTGCTTTTGCGTTTCCGGTTGCTCTGCTAATTCACATACTAAATTTTGCATACCACATGATGCTTATCAATAGGTAATTGAATATATTACAAAATGCTGGATATAGGTATGTGAGATTCAATATTTATGTGTACCAGTGTTCGAAGATTTATTGAAATTCGACAATAATCACTAAAACCTTATAATTTAGATTAAATTTACTTATAATATTTTTTTTTGTTTATTTAAAGAAACAAAAAAAACTTTTTATAAACTATTTTTTATAGCATATCACCACAGCACTAAAATCTCATTATAGCTACTAAACAAACAAAAAAGACCATTGGTTAACAAATAAAGTAAAAGATACTGAACAGTTTTTCTCTTTACATGTTTACATAATTATTTAGTTTGGGGGCTCTTCCACTGATACATGTCTGTCGGGATATTTATTAGGGGGCATGAGTAAGAAAATCCAATCGCTTTTAGCTGTTGATACTACGATACATTCCTTAATTTGTTTCTTGTGTCCAAATTCTTCCTGCTTTTACCGCTAATTTATTGGTACATTTGCTTGTGGTAAGGTGTATTATAGCTTGGCACGTATATGTAATACATTTTTGGTCTATAGCATTTGAACTTATGGTCCGCATATGTCAGGAGGATTACAATAGTATTGAACCCTTAATCTTATCGTCTTTTCGCATTAAAAGTGTACAATTTCCAAAAATATTCGAAATTGAGTTAATATGCGGAATAAATTGGTATCACCAATATTTTTCTCATAAATACTGTCAAAAGAGCTTAATTTAGTGTTAGTTTTTTTAGTTTACCTATGTTTTGACTACTATTAACAAAATTAATACATAATTTTATCTTACTTTAAAAGACAGATAATGCAACTGGTAAAAAATAAAAAAAAATGTTGCAAAGATGATTAAGATTAAAAATATCACATGTTTAAAACACTCTCCTGTAAATTTTAGTAAGTTTTGAGATTATACAGTTTTAATGCGAGAAGACGTTATGTCTTATAAAATCTATAGGTTTTAAACATTTTCCTATTTCAAAACTGTATTTTTTTCATTAAAATGTACAGGTTTGTGGGAAAGCCGATGAGTTCGAACAGTATGAATGAACTACGAAAATCTCTTTTGAAACATAAAAGTTCATTGCCTCCATCAGTTACAGTTCATGAAAAGGTAAATATGAAATAAATTTCAATTATGACTGAATTAGTTTAGCCACGACTTAATTTAAAAGACCTCATTTTAAAAAAATTATGAAGAATTTGAAATCAATCAATTTCAAGTGACCTAGCAATTTTTATATCAATAGAAGATCTATGTTGTTGATGCCTATCTGTGACAATAAAAAAAAAATGATAATTTCAAAGTACAGCGATGTTGTGTGTGTGTGTGTGTGCGTACAATGTGAAGAAGAATGAACTTTTACATTAAGAAAATCATAATCTCAAGATTATGCCGTAAATGTAGTTTTTATTGTGTCTGCGACTCTCGAAGATCTAAATTTTAATTAAAAGATAATCGCATAAATACTTTTACATGTAGGTACTAAAAATTCCGAACATTGAACCCGTCGATTTACGGGGAGCAAAAATGATTTGACTATTTCTTTTTCTATAATTAATTAATTCATTATATTATCATTAATACATATTTGTATAATATCTTAGAATTTTTTTTTTCAGCTCACGGTATTTTTTTCGATTTTGGCTCTGATAGTATTTTTCTTCCGGTGGAGTAGCTTTCTCGAGCACATGGGCTGGGCTGCTTTTAGTAAAGAAAAAGGGGCACCAGAAATACCGGGGTAAAAATATCTTATTAATTGTATTTAGAAAAACCGGTTTGTCGTATTAAATTTGTATCTTTTATAATTACTAGCAGAACACATTAACGGTATGGTAAAAAGTATTGTTGAAATGTTTATATGCGGTGCTGCCTAAATATTTTTATTATTTATCATTATTTATTGTAGATTTCACATAAATCGATGTAAAAATTGACAATCATATAAACATTTCATTAACAGACTACACGTTGTTAAATAGTTGATACGTCATAAGGAAAGTTTTTAAGGAGCTTGATGCATTAGTGTATTTCAGAATACAGCTGTTTTAGATCTATGAGCAGCCGTCAAATTTGAGTGATATCTGTATATACTATATATTTGAGTGATATATATATAATAGACTGCTTACATCACCTACCGTAATAACAATAATACACATAATAATATCACGTATGTTCTCTACGAGTCACCAAACGCTGTATGCAAATTTTAAAAAAAATCTCTGTTGTACCTTACAAAACATGATATTATTATACACTTAAGGCTTTTATAATGTGTTTTTACAGCAATATTTCAAAACGTTGAATTAAAGTTAATGAATACTCATCAAACAAACAGATGATGTGGGGAGTGGTAATTAAAAAAAATACATACAAATTGAATTTGTTTAGCCTTTCTGGACTTAACGATAGCTTTTATTTGGAACCGGTCGTATATATTTTACAATAAGCAAGTTTATTTTAACTGGCATTTAAGTAGAACAAAATGATTTGATTTTGAATTTAACGAATATCCCGCGGCTAATTATTATTAAAGGTTATATTATATTTTCCATTTTCTTATAACAATTATCAGATGATCTTATAATTGTCGTTTTCAGCTTGAAAGACGCTACTGTTGCTGCCTTATTTGTAATTGCTTTACATATACTACCGAAAAGCTTTGGATTTGTTAAGCTCTTAATTGCTGAAAGTAAGTACAATCTGAATACTAAAATTCAACAGTGTAGTTTAGTTATGTAGCAGTAAGCAGCCGCTGTGGTATTGCTGATGTCCATGAACCACAGTGACTGCTTACCATTAGGTGGGTCGTGTATTAAAATATACTAGAGGTCCCGCAGTAGTCGAAATTCGACTATAATTAATTGGAATTCTAAGTTTACACTATTATGATTGTATTTTATACTTCTATAATCACAAATTTCGCCAAGACTACACTAAAGACAAACAATATTTAATCTCAATTTGACAACAGACGTCAAGAACAAAAGTTTGACAATAAATAGTGTGCATGCGAGTGTGCGTCAAATACATGGTATGTAGTGTGCGTAATGTTTTATTTATTGATTTAATGTACATATCTTTTATGCATTATTTTTAAACAATATTAGCATTGTGCACTTTTTCTCTATATTCTCTATAAGTGTGGAAAATTTCATGCTCCTCCGTCCGCGCAATTTTCGTAAAAAGGGATACAAAGTTTTTGCTTCACGTATTATTAAAATATATTATATTACCTATTATTATCAGTTATATAATTTTTAATTCATTCGCATTAGGTACCGATTTTTTTTGTAAATCATGGATAGCTTGTTAATAATTTACAATTTTTTTAGAGAGAAGTGAACTGCCACCGAACAAACCAGAATCAGCCATACTTTGGTGGCGATTTGTCGATAAAAATTTGAACTACGGCTACATGTTTCTCATTGGTAAGAACATTGTTTTACTGCGTTTTTTTTTCTCATGATTTGAAACTACGTTTATTTTTAAATGTATAATTAAACAAATGACCTTAAAATACACTGGGTATTAACTATAAGGATTACCTCATAGTAAATACCTTCGAGGACACCTCGATGTGATATTAATAACATAGATACCTCGAAACGTGACGTCATCGATATGCGTTTCGGTTTGAAGGGCGGGCAGCCTAGCCGTTGTACTTAAAAAAAAACTGTGACTTACAACTCAGGACTAATTACACAAATTATAATTTTGCACGTTTGAGTTTTACTATGCGATGTTATTCATTCATCGTGGAAGTGAATCGTGAGCATTTGTTATGTACGTATTTCATTAGAAAAATTGATACCTGCCCGCAGGGATCGAAACACCATGGTATCGTTCGATAGGAAGGCACCGGGTGTCTTTTCCTATAGGCCAAGACGACTTCGTTGCAAACTGAGACTTAGAACTCATGTCTCAAGGTCGGTGTTGGCGTTTACGTGATTGATACTTATGGGCTCCAGTAACTATTTAACACCAAGTGGGCCGTTAGTTCGTCCATCCATCTAACCAAAAAACCCATTTAGTAATTATCAATAGTCAAGCTATGAGTAATTATCTCATTTTGTAATTAAATATTAGCTTAAAGCTGCTATGGGAAAATAGGAATTATTAGCCGATGCCCTTTATTTTAGTCTTTCAAACTCATTATTAGATGTCATAACGTTTAAGATTTTAGTCTTCGCTATTGCAATTTCGTCCAAACTTATATTGTTTTAGGGTCTGGTGTTGCTTTACAAGCAGCAATTCAAGATACTGGATTAGACAAGATTATAGGTGCACATTTTGGCAAAGCTTTTACAGGTCGATCCTGGAATACATCATTGTTCCTTGTATGTTTAGTGACTGTCATATTTGCGAATGTCATGACTGGTGTAGCTGCCTGTGTTTCTTTTCTACCGTTTGTTTTGAGTATGGTACGTTTTTGTAGACTTTTTATAATATTATTGAGTCAATTTTTGTGAAAAATATGTTGTTACAAATCGATTACTCGTTACACATTACTCGGTCACTGTAAACTTTCATCAAAAAATTAATTAGGTAATAACACCGATTTGGTTGACCAAACAGCAATTAAAAAAATGGGCTATTATCCACTGGATTAAGGCACCGCAGGGCCGATCGTTGTTGCGAGCGTTAGGAAGGCCTGTGTCTAATAGTGGACATCTGTAGGCTGATATATAGATATGCAGATTGTTAATAAAAAGCGAGATAATTTTAAGCAGGTGATTATTATCATTAAATTGATTTTTTATTTTTTTTGGATAATGAATAATAATTATTAATACATATAAAATCAGCTCAACCCGCAATACAGCATTTACTACCAAACGTCACAAACATTGATATCTGAATATTAATTACCACTGTTGTAGATAAGAGACGTTGGTCTTCAAATCATTCAAATGAATAAATGTGTTCATGCCAGAGATTTAATGCTTTTGTTAATCTACATTGTTGTAGTATAAATAATAAAATGAATAAAATTTTCCTTCAGGCTGTTGAACCTAAAGCAAAGGTTTTCCGGAGCCATCCATGGCCATCTAAGGTGTATGTTGGTGCGCTAGGCGTTGGTGTTGGTTGTTCGTTTGGTTACATGTTCCCTTTTATGTATACACCTGCTTACTTTTGTCACTACACTGGGAAAGTTCCAGTTAAAAAAATGGTATGTATTGATCTCGTATTCTTGATATATTAAATTGATAAATAAGGAGCCACGCGTAGCGCCTCCGTACAGTGCGTCATAGCTAGCTAACTATATAAAAGGATAAATGTTTGTCACCAAAACAGACAATATTTAAAATTAATATAGTTTCTAATAAGGATGTAAAATTTTAAACAGCGATATTAGATAGTTTATTTTACTACATTATAATTACGGTAATGTGGGTTACCTGTGTAACTATGTAGTAACACTACAAACACATGTTACAAAATACATAATTTTGATAAAATTTCTTAACATTGACGAAGCTTATGTCCGAAGTAAAAAGTTCTTTATGAGTATCATGACAATTTTAATTATGCAGCAAAAGCTTAAAACTTAACAGAGCTTAACCAAACTATACAATAATCTACCAAATATACAAGTTTTATCAATATTTTCAATGTCGAGTTAATAATATTTTAAGTGTATCTAAATTTTTACCAGGCTAATTTTCCCAAGTAATGGGATTCTTGACAGTGTAATCTATTTTGTAACTAAATCATGTCTGTTTATTTTTTTCTTTCTTTTTTAGGCTAAATATTCTATAGGTAGTGTTATTATCAGTCTGATCGTGTTATGGTTGGCATTGGTCTATTGGGCACCGTATTTATGGGATCCCACTGACAAGGGTATAATGCCTGTAGCCACGGCCACTGTTTCTCCATCTGGAAATGGAACTACCCACGCAGGAGCAGGACCAGCAGCAAAGCCGACACCACCTCCTCCGGGACCAGCAAAACCGCCAGCGAAGAAACCGTAAACGTAATGAAAAACGAACAGACGGAAAAGGTTTTTTTTGTTGCAATTTCATTGTTCTTATATATAAAGGACTGATAGTTTAAACCATTTATTGAATTTGTTCAAAGTCACATATTTAGTATTTCAATGCCCATAAAACGTTTGTCAAAAAGCTACTTGCACATATGAACTACTTTTTATCAGTTATTACGTCAATATGTTCGAGAAGAACGGGATATTTATTTTTAGTTTAACTGACAAGTTTCATTTTGTAGTCGCATTGTAACTAAGGTTTTAAATAAATATTCAGTATTACAAATTGTTTATTTATTTATTTCGCACTAGGAACTTATCCATGAAGGATATTCATGTAAATCTGGCCATATAACTGGAGCCCAAAAGTAAATAGCAAACCAAGTGAGGATTAAAGTTGAAATCGTTGGTCCTATGCCTGCTTTTATCTAAAAGAAGATACATTTTCAACTTAATATATTTTAACTTTATCATAGCTACTAATATCACTTAAACACGGTGGAATATAAGTTACATGGTATATATAGTTCACACGCTATGGACACATTTTCTGTATAGACTAATATCTAACTGCAGAAACAATACGTCTGAGATTCCTGGATACAGTCGTACTTAATAAAATTTATTATTTCACATTTAACGCCTAACCCAATCCTATATATTTACTGATAAGATTTGTGAGATACAATCTTAATTATTTTAAAGTACATATAACATAAAAATTCAATTCAATCACCAAACGAGCTGGGTCTTAATTATACCAAACTGTAGAATAATGCCTACCATTTTAGAAGTAGGGATATCTGCAGCACCTTGAACTATCAGATTACCCGGAGTTCCAACAGGTAAACAAAAGCAATAAGATGCAGAAAATCCAGCTGCTATGTTATACCAGAGCGGATTAACCTTTAGTTGCTTGGCCTGAAATGAAAAATATTTTACCACTATTTTTCATATAGTTCGTAAAAGTTGGTGATTGAGTCAGGTGCAAAATTGGGAAGTAAACTGCTATTTATTTTAGAGCTAAATACCTTTTTTTTTTGTTTCTATCGCAAAGTAAATTAAAACGTGCTTTAAAAAATAAAGGTTTAAAATTAATAGAGAATTGACCCTAAAAAATCAACACTTCAATTAAACTAATACCGCAGCAAATGTTTATTAAGCCTGATTACTTTTTAAAAATTGTGATCAGACATATCAGTTAGAAATGTATTTATTACTTAAGTTAGGGCATTTTTTGCGTCTGCACACTTCCTCTTTCTGTCACGAAGTAGCAATGCTTTTTGTTTTCAACAGTGAGACAGCCGTTATGATTAGAATTATGATTTAGACCTCATGTCTTAAGGTGGCAGCACATTCACGTAGTGATTGTCTATTAGCTTCGGTAACCATTTAATGCCCGTTAGCTGTGAGCTCCTTCGCCCAACTAAGAAGAAAAGTGTGTTTTCTCTGTGATATTCGTACCAACTGCATAGCTATTGGAGCCAAAACATTGCAGACAACAACGTTTGAAGCAAAATTGGTAATGAAAATAGTAAAAGTAATGATAAGAAAAATTATGAATGAATTTGGTAGTGTCTTTAAGTTTTGCAAGACATCTCCGATTCGTCCATTTAAGTCTGAATACTCTTCTTTCGCTGCTTCAGAGAGAGCAAATCCACCTCCTGCAATGTAATGTAATCTTAATATTGCTCCGCTTATAATTTTGTTTTTTACTGAACAGTCTTATTCAAATTAGTTACGTCGTCTTACCTAAAAGAAACATAAAACTGTATGGCAATGTATCATTTACTATTTTCCAGTTTAATACAGATGATATAGGTGCCTTTGTTAAATCCCCGTAAGCTAAAAGTAATAAAAGTCCATAATTAATTACTTGATGTTTTAACGGGATCTTAGTTATAGATGAAAAGTAGCTTACATTTTGCCCTAAAGTTCTTAAATATATTTAAATTTGATGGGAGAAGAAGCATCAAAGTGCAAACTAGCATAGCAGGAACAGAATCTCCAATGCTAAAATTAATAAGTGTTTTCCATTAAAAGGGTGTTTCACTTGTAATGAATTTTACCAATATTAAAAAGCGTTGTTAATTGATAACTACTCTAGTATTATTGATGTTATTTATTTGTTATAACTATAATAATATTTTATTTATTTATTTTGAACGATGCAACAGGCGTTATTCAATACAATTAAGACATCAAGCTGACCTGCCAATATGGTGAGCAGCATTTACGTTATAAAGTATATGGATTCATATTACCAATTAGCAACGTACGGACGTAGAAGTTGGATGAACCATTCAAGAAACACAATGTATATTAGATAATCATTTCAAATAATTTCATATAGAGAATATTTCAAATCTAACACGATGAGTTTTATTAATATTACTTACAATTTGTTATTTTTAATCCCGAAATAACTGATGATTTTATCGCCCCAACCTTGAAAAATTTGAGGGGATCTTGCAAAAAATAATACCATTGCTCCACCAAATAATACGATTACCATCTGTAACAATAATGACAAATTACAAAACTTACTAAAACTATGTAACGGTCAATAAGCGAATCGCAAATTTTAAGACTGCACTGTAGTTGGTGTAGTACTGAACAATAAACTTGTATTCAGCAACGAATGTTTATTTATTTATATTAAAATTTCAGAAAGTTACTTTATTACAAATTTTACTTACATATTCCCAAAATGTAACTTTTCCTAAATTTACCCAATCGTTATCAACGGTCTTCTTTGCTGCTTCGATACTTTCTGGGGTGATCACAGAATCTTTAGCAGCTTGGCTATTGGGTCTAAAAATTTTGTATCCTTTTATATTTACAGTCTGTAAAATATTCTACATTTTTCTTATAGATTTAGCTAGTTAATTAAAATTATGCAAAGACTTATATCCCAAAGAACACTTACCTTAAAAATCCGAAGTACACGATAATCAAATAAAAATACATAGCTATCTCCATAAGTAACATATATGGTACAGAAAACGCAGAAAACTTTGGGAAAGATAAATATTCTGGGGCCAGTGGAAATGCTCTGAAAAATGAAGAGACGGTAAACGAAAACTACTCATTGGAATATATTATGTATATATGTGGGTGTATATATCTGTGATAATATCCGTAATATAAGCCTTTAAATTAAATATTTCTAATAACAATATTTGATTATTTCAAATTACAATTTGAATTATTCAATTCCAATCAAATTCAATTCAAATTTAGAACTTTAATGTACAATATTTACTATTAGCCTAAACTACAATGTATGATTAGAACATTTTTATTATTATATCTCTTTAATATTATAAATGTGACATGATACTGCTTATGTCGAAATTTCCTAAGGTTCCAGCGTTATGAACAAATTTTTTGTTGTAAAAACTATTACGAATGTTGAATTTGAACGATTTTTTTTTTATGATACCTTGAAAACAGTCCTTTAAACACCAGATTAGTAGCTGTTCCTACTAAAGTTCCAATACCACCTATAACAAAAGAAATGCTTCTTCTGATTTACTAAATACAATAGATAAAGAGGTAAATTACTAAACAAACATACAGTTGTAATCAGTACAATTCCATTTTAGCCGCTATGATTATTTAACAATGATTATATGATTAGTTAACAAGTAGAAGGGCTTGCCACAGACTTGCTGAAGATGTAAGCTATAAGACAAATAAGTACTAAGCAGTAAACTTTTCAATAAGTGGCACCATTATCAAAGATATGGATGCTTATTAGGATCACGAACCAGATAATTATTTATGTTTTAATTTTTGCGTTTGTATGTGTGTTAGTATTTTAGTTGTTCGTCGTGTTTGCAGTATTAATAAAGATGCATTTAATTTATTACTTACCTATAGTCGCCGAAAATGTGATAGCGCAAAAATAGCATGATGACAAATCTGTCGCAACCATATCACCGTTCTTATTGGGTTCATACATTTTTAAAGAATTTTGCTAAAAGTATATAAATGTTGATTGAGAACTTCACATAGCGAAAACATGTCATGTTATTCTTTGTAATTAATTATGCTTACGTCTTCAAAAACTTTTAATAAGGCACTATTGATTGGGACCATCATCGTTGTAGCAGCTGTGTTAGTTATCCACATCGAGACAAACATAGTAATGAATGAAATTGCAAATAGCAATCTGTAAAGTTTGGAATCATTTTGTGTAAAATAACACAGAAGTAATAAAATGAATACATACTTACTCTATGATTCTGTACTAAATGAGATTACCACTTGCGCAAGAAAACAGTAATTGGCCTAAGTAATTACATAATTTTTGCACAATTATTTTAAATCTTGAACACTATAAGTATATTTATTATTATATACAAAATATCGATACTTGAGAAGGATTTGTTTTAAAAATAAAACAAATAATAAGTTTATATTGCAAAATGTACTTGTAATGCGATAAGCCAATAGCTCTTATGGTCCAAAGTGCCAATCGTTTATGAAGTCCAGATTGCTCGACAGCAGCAGCCAGCATCATGCTCCCAAGAAACATTACAATAGTGTCCTATGGAAAATACGTTGTTTAGAGCAAAAAAGTTAGTAATCAGTATCAAAAAGTACAAAACCGGCCTGCAAGATATGTTCATTATGGTTTTGATCGTTTTAATTTTTATATCATTTCTGTTGAGAGAAAGCCTTTGGATTACTTTTTACAACATGGTTCGTTTCGGAGGTTGCATTAGAAATGATTGTATCATCTCCATTTTATTGCTAACCAATAGTAAAACTGTTTTCTTTAAAATGAAGTTCCTTGCCTTGTGTCCATTGCGTTTTTTCAAGTTCCTTCTTTCTTAAGCTGTGGAAAGAACCTCATTCTTGGATATTTCCAGATGCCATGACAGATCTTTCTTCAAACGAAATTTTAAAGATATTTTAAGACAGACAAGATTACATTCGTACCATTGCCGCTGTCCATAATTTACAGTCAACAATCTAGATGAAGTGAACTCGACCTCATCTGACGCTGTTGGCAATTGAACTATGTTTGTGTAGATTAAGGAATTAACTTACTGGAACTATTATTTCATTGATTTCCAATTAATTATTGTCAATGCAGAGCAGTTATATGTTATAAATAGTTATTGGCAATTTCAAAATGTTGCTTACATTCATATAGCAGCGGCACGTTTTAGCAGTATCCATGACGCCAGACATAGGAAAGATAAGAATCGGCAAAAATGATGTCACCGGTAGTGGGATACATTCCGTTACCCAAAATATAGCCATCAACATCAGGGTGTATGCACACCATTGATATTTCTAAGAATCATAATTAAATTTCTTAAGCGTTTTACTCCTACAAAAGCTTGTTTTTAACAGAAAACCTATATAACTGCATCGTCTGTCAATTATTTGTTTGTATAAATATAACGTGAAAATTACAAAAAAAAAATGTTGTATAATCTTTATAGCAAACTCGATGTGTTTATGTTTCCTACAGACGCTGAAACTTCTGAAACGATTTCGAAGAAAACTAGCCTAGTAAATGATTCTCTCCTCCGTGACTTCGAAAATTGCGATTTATTCACTATTCAAAACGTCGAAAATATTATATTACAGTAAAAAGACACGAGGTTGAACCACAAAATTACTTTTTACAATGTCTATGACTCACAAAGACCGACAAATATACTACGATCCTATGAAGTTTGGTAGTGTCTATAGTCAAATCAAAGATGGCCAAGAAAGATCAGTCGAGTTTGACTAGTAACTTATAAACATCGATCGGTGTTCAGCTAAATTTGACCAGCTCACCATCAGAATCTATCGTCAGCACTAGCGTTAGCACAGTTGATATCACTTAAAACTACCGAGACTACTACCCCAGCATCAGTGAAAATTCTTTTTAGTCGTTTACATAATTATTTGTACTATTTTATACGTTTTTGAAGAACTTGTGTCGAATCTTGTATAGAAAGATGGTAAAAACATTACCTCTGGTGGAAACGGTGTCAATATCGGTATCAATATTAGTGGCACTATAATCGTAATTAAGCCACGCCATGATGAAGTAAAGAACAGAATAGCCTTTTCTGAGATAGTAACTGGCGGGTCATCGTATCTGTCAAAATTATGGTTATTAGTCCTTTATAATTTATTATTTTGATCTAAAGGAAATCTTCACATTGTGATTATTTTGGGTACCCTGCATCTTGATCACCCAAGCTGCTCTCGTGTTAGACAATAGTGGGTAGATTGATTAATAAAAACAACATTTTTAGAATTTATCCACCTAATAAGATGAGTTCGACTTGCTTTTACCGAACAAAATTAAAGCCATTGAATAGAAATTCCTTTTATTGATACAATTATTTACTTACAGAGCTTCACTATCTTCATCCGTGTTTTGTATGCTAACATCACTATCTTTCGCAGTATTATCCATTGCGAAATCAGATCTTTTTCACTCCGTATAATAAAGACCTGGTAAATATTTTGTTTAAACTTTTGCCACTTATTCAAGTAGGCTCTGGTGAAATCAAGGGATTTACTTGTTATTAAAAAAAAGAGTTTTACTTTCACATGATCTCAAAATAACAAATAGACAAATGGCAGTGTTTATTTTAAGGAATCATAACAATTAAAGATCATCAACACAATGCACGTATTACGTTCTTAAATTCGAAAGACACTTTCAACCGTAGTTCATGTTGCTACATAAATCCAATACAATTAGTAATAGCACACGAACGTAATTGTCACTTATCACTTCTCGATATGCTTTATGATGGGGGTGGGTAACCCGACATCTCGGATCAAACGGGCGTTGTCCTACGATAAGGATCGGTGCCAACAGCACGGTCGTGTACGCCACGATCAAGACGCATAGCCTGTTGTTCGTCCAAGCCATTGTTATTTCTTGCGCCAACTCCAAAAGTCACTAGTTCTTCCTCCTGAGAAGGCGGTGGCTCTACAGCAGATGTATCCAAAAATCTCCCGCTGGCTACAGACGCTTGAGATTGGAATATCGATACGCTTCGCAACCCACTTAAAGTATTGGCACTTTGCGGTACTTCTTTAAATTCTTCGAAATAATTATCGCAGGCTGTCGGTCGTGGTGCTGCAGGGAACCCGTATAAGGTAGACGACGATAAGTCCTTCAGCGATGCTGAACTTAAATTAGTTCTTCTATTCTTATGTATAGAACAGTGAGGGAGCTCGTCGCCATCAAATATGAAGCGGCGGCCTTCACGCGGTGTAGCCGCTGACGAACCCGACGGAGGATACGTGTCTCTCTTCATCATGCGTCTTTCTAAAATTGTAGAGTCACGTTCTCTGAATTCTGAGAATGCATACTCTCTATCCCAAGCACGACAATCAGCCTTTGCCTTTTCCGTGAGCTCTGTTACCCAGTCTTTTTGATACCACTGAAGAAACAAAAATATCGCTGATGTCCCGGCCAACTCTGCTGCGACAAAACCGCCAATGTATAGCCCGAACGAATACCCGTAGCTGTAAGACATTCTGGGTGCATCGAAGAATGTCATGTATCGTAGTTTGTGTCCTAATTGCGATTTAAAAACCGATATGTACATAATTATTCCGGTCAACATTATTAAACCTGAAATAAATGAGAAATGATAAGAATATAGGAGTCGCGTGTTCAGAGATTTGACCATACGATTATGAGCACTTGCCTGAAATGATGAACATAACTCCGGCGATGAAGGTGCAAAGCCTACGTCCCTTAACACAGTGCCCGAGGACGCAACACAACGCGCCCACAGCTTGCGTGAATACCGCAAGCAACAAAGGAGCAGCCGAACGGGTCACCACATCTGAAATTGTTTTTAAAAGGAATCTTTTATTTTTCACCAAGGGCAAAGAGATCTTACCCAGTTAATATTAACTAGTCAATATAACTAAAAGGCTTATAATATAACAAACGTAGGGAAATTTAAATTAAAACTTACATGGAATTGCATTTGTCGAATCGCTGGTGTCAGGCATGTACTGGGATAATGGGAAGTACGGGATATCCTTACAACGGAATATTGTACTCCCAGCTGAAATGAAAATATAAAATGATTACTTAAAATATAAGACATAAAATCCAATTACCGAACCGACATTTTGTTGAATCCATTCATTTTTTTTACACGACGATCTAAAATATTATAAACACACGAATCTAATGTTCATTAATATGATTATGATATGGATATGGATTGCATAGACTAAATTGCTTTGTTATATAAACAGCAACAAGCAAAATAGATCAGACTAAAGACAATCTGGGACGTGTAAAACAATGGTATAGTTGCTTTTAATGAAGGAAACAGACTCGCAACAAATAGACGGACAGCTGCGGACGCAAGCCTTACAATACGCAATAGAAGTGGAACGAGAATAGATCGTTGAGCACAATGAATTTCCACGCTTCGCTCACAGGGGAAACGTCGAAGCATTGTAACCGAGCAACACATATAAGTTCTGTCCCCATTGTAAAAGTTACTACCAGCGATCCAACTATAGGTAGGTACGGACCCACAAATCGTAAAACATGTTGATTCAGTTTTTTAATGGCTTGAATTTTATGAAATCTATCGTTCGATGCCGCTGTATCGTAAAATGAAAGGCGTAGTCGAATCATTCATTTATTTCATTCATACTAAGAAAACAAAATATATTTCAATTCATGTGATTAATTTCATCATAAGAATTGAAATATATTTTGCTTCTGATGCTTATACCGCTCTAACAGTACTTTCATATAAATAAATAGTAATACGGTGGGCTGCAAACTCTTACTGAATAAACTTAAAATCAATACTCTGGTATGTTCACTAAGGAAAAACATTTAAAAACTCGTCATTTACTCGGTGTTGGCCTAGTTGTATTTATGTGAATGCTGAATTAGAAGGCGTCCTCTTTCTTAGAACTATTTATTACTCTTTTTGTATGTATTTGTATTTTGTATTATATCTCTATTTATATTTATATTGTATATTTAACTTGTTGGAAAACCAAAATAAATGATGAAATCCACACTAAAAAACTTATTTTAAATAACATGACGTAAAAGAAGTTTTTTATTAGTTGTAAACTAAAAAACTTGGCTACTTATAGTGTTGACAAGATAATTTTAAAACACGCATAGGATTATAGGTCTATAATAGGATTTGATTCCTTTTTATATGATGCTCTGTAAGTCAGAGTCAAAGTTGTCATGAATAAGATGTGATCAAAGTGGGATTGGGCGTAAGTTTTTGTTTATCTCGTGTTAAACCGATAACTAGAATAGATCACAAGGATAATGAGAATGCTGCGTACGTTGAGAAATGAGGTTGATGCCCTAATTGTATTGTATTACGACTCCCCCGCCCTACAAACAAGAACGTATGACTGCTTCGTGATAGAAATATGTAGGTGATACTTTCCTGTCTACGTACGCTGTGACATTTATAAATTAAGCCTTGAACTAAACGTAATAGTAGTGGTTTTTGTTAAATCAAGTGCAGTTGTAGTTGTTTTGCCTTTTGAACCAATTTTATTTTTACTACGCTTTTATTAGCTTCAGACGTGTGATATGTATGTTTGTAACGGAATCTTTGAATATGATTTTGACACCCTTCAAAACGTCGGATTAACTAAAAATTTGGTATACTTATTAAGGACCGATGACAATTCAAAATTAAAAAAAAAAATTAAAAATAATAATTGAAAAAATTGAAAATCAACTAAAAAATAAATAATAGTTAAAAAAAAAAAAAAATACGCTTTTATAGAAAATCCAACTAGAGTGCTTTTCAGGATATTATCAAAATAACCCTTCTACTCATATCTGTTCATAAAATATTTAAAACTACTTATACCATGCACCCTACGCTTTTTTACAATAAAATCATTTTTTCTTACACTATTTTTAATTCAAATTTATTCAAATTTATTTTCCATTTTTTAGTTGGATTTTCTATAAAAGCGAATTTTGTTTTTAAAATATTATTTATTTTATAATTTTTTGGTAGAAACAACGAAACGTCAACAGATTTTATTGGTACACAAATAATATTGAAAAATATGAAACGAAACGTGTACTTACGGTCAGTATGGCAAAGTCGCCAGAGTCCAGAAACTGTTTGTTTCGCAACCAAATCGTATTTGCCTGTTCCGTTGAAGGAAGGGTTGAGCATATTTTCTTGTGTGTGGAGCCAGTTGTTCGTCGATACCGCAACGAGGACCGCTACAACCGCAGTCCCAGCCGAGAGAGGAGTGAGTAGCCAGAGGCAGGCCACTGAGGAATCTATCTGGGCGACGAGTGTTGGAGAAGGGGGTGTGGGTCTGGAATGTATTCGAAAAAAATTATCGAGCGTGGTCCAATTGTAATTCGAAATGAATCAACCAAAAGAAGAGAACCAAAAAGAGTCAAGAAAGAAGCAAAAAGAATAGCATGAGCATATTTATAACTTTGGGAACATTTGATGATGTAATAATATCAGTAACCAATTCGTAACCACACGCGGAATCTAATATTATCCATCCAAACTTGTCCACAAAAAAATACGATGGATGGAACATATTATAAATATAGTAATTACTTTTTGAATTCATTACTTATTTTCCAGCGTAAAGAGGATAATTTTATGAATAGGTACTAGACCAAAATTGGAAATGGTCAACCCCAATTAGTATAATTTAAATATCCATTCGAATGTGTCGGTAGTGCGATTAAAATAAGAAATACGTTTTTACTTTCAGAGTATCGTTCCTAACCACTTAAGTATTAAATGCGATTCAGAATATTTGAATTGCCTATTTTTTCGTAAATTGGATACATAAATAATATCAAGCACTAAATGGCCATCGGTCAGGCACAAATTATGTTTATTCATCTATAAAAATGTCACCATCAACAATATTGCCCATCCAATTTCTGTATATAAAGAAATGAGCAACATATGTTTTGAATAAATATAACATAAAAACTGTTTTGGACTGTCTATTTTATGGGCAGGGCTCCATAAATCACAGCTTTCTGACCAAGGCTTCGAGGGTAGATAAAGCTTTGTCCGCTATGGCGTACGCACGAACATAAAATACCTTATAACACCGTCCTTTTGTTTACGATAAAAATATGGATTAAATTTTGTGCCGAAATATAGTGATCGAGTTTTTATATTCAATGATAATGACTTGCAGTACAGTGTATTACGATCGCGTACACAGCTTATGCGTTCCGGTTTGAAGTGGGAAAAAGTGCGACAGCATTATTTATACATCGAGACGTCGACCTTTTTGAGGCACGAGTCGATTGTTTCTATAGAACCATGCGGAAACGGTGCACATCCCTGATTCGCCGGGTCGGGGTCTGCCCTAACAGCATCCTGAAGACATTAGCAGACCGTTATGACTGTCAGTACTTGAACTATTGTACCACTTGTGGACTAACAAAAATAATAATAACCTATTAGGTAAATAAATATAAGGTAGAATTTGTAAGCAATGCTTAGAAAAAATATTATAATCTTAGTTCTTAAGGCCTACTTGTTTGTTATTATTCTTTGTTTATTTCATTTTCTTTTTTGTTATTTTTATTGGATTATTATTATCTGATAAATAAATGAATTATTATTATTATTTATCTCAAAGTGGGTGATGTTGTTTACGTTATGATGTGATACTTATTGACTTCCATACCCACCTGACATTCGTCTAAAACAAGCAATTTAGAAAACATACCCAGACCTCGAATACCAAATGTCATATCTATATGTATATAAATGAATTGCTGTTCGTTAGTCTCGCTAAAACTCGAGAACCGCTGGACCGATTTGGTTAATTTTGGTCTTGAATTATTTGTGAAAGTCCAGAGAAGGCTTAAAAGGTAAATAAATATGAAAATGCTCGGAATTAAATAAAAATAACAATTTTGTTTTTCTTTTGACGTGTCCCCCTGTCGGACGGATTCCTTTTGTTTGTTTTAAGTTTATTTTATACAAAAGTTTAGATCTTTTATTGATCGATTGAGGCACTACGAAGTCTGCCGGGTCAGCTAGTTTACAAATAAAAACTCCGACTTTCGCCAACGTATCGAGCTTAGTACGGTGATCCAAATCGCAATTTAAATCAAGAGGTCATTTACCTGGGCGGGCGGCGGCTGGCGATCGCGCCGCTGAGTGTAGGCGCGGGTTGAGGTCGCGCACCCCTAGGCAACGACGCGTGCACGCACTGCGCACCGCCGCCCCACATCCCTCTCTTTGATTTCACTGCAACAAATAACGACGCACTTTACCATTACCATTACCACATCCACAGACATACGCGTATAGAACAACTGCATAGTATTAAATCGGTAATCCATCGGTTTCAATCTTGTTCTTTGAATTTGTAAACAGTTGAATGATAGTATCACTTTTTTTCCGTAATAGATAAACGTGGTAAATGCCAAGCATATACATATAACTAAGCAGTAACCGGTGGCCATAGAAGTTATTTGCCAGAAACACAGCCACTGTTTAAAGCGTAAAATAAATAACCTAATTTATTTATTTAATGTACTGGTGGTAGGACCTCTTGTGAGTCCGCACGGGTAGGTACCGCCACCCTGCCTATTTCTGTCGTGAAGCAGTAATGCGTTTCGGTTTGAAGGGTGGGGCAGCCGTTGTAACTATACTTATTAATTAACTATATTAGAACTTATATCTCAAGGTGGGTGGCACATTTACGTCGTAGATGTCTATGGGCTCCAGTAACCACTTCACACCAGGTGGGTTGTGAGCTCGTCCACCCATCTAAGCAATAAAAAAAAATATATATCGTAGTATTTTCTAAGAGGTACATAGGTCATTGGCATCCTCGAAACGTAAGCATGCCTTTAATCATTATAAAATCATTTGATTTTTGTAACTGCGGCCTTTTTTTCCTGTGGTGCTATATTTGTGATTGGACTAAAGTTCAAGAACCTTTGTTTCTCTGTTTAAATTATTTTTATTTTTTTCATAGACGAGTGAAGGACTTCACGGCGCAACTGCTACAGTGTGTTACTACTGCTATAGCCCGCGAATACTACAACAAGGTTGACATCCATCTTAAGAAGTCTAGATTGTATTGTATATTACTGATGGCAGAACGTGTTGTTAGTCCGCATGGGTAGGTACCACCACCCTGCCCATTTCTGCCGTGAAGCAGTAATGCGTTTCGGTTTGAAGGGTGGAGAAGCCGTTGTACTGTTAAAACTGACACCTTACAACTCGTATCTCGAGGTGGATGGCCGCATTTCCGTTGTAGATGTCTATGAGCTCCGGTAACACCAGGTGGGCCGTGAACTCGTCCATTCATGTAAGCAATAAAAAAAACTCATGTGGCACTCTGGGACTGCCGCGGTAAAGCTATTGCATAGCATTTTTTATCAACTTATGCAATTATAATTAGACAATAATAATTTAATATTAAAACAACACTAAAATAAGACCACACTATATTTAAACAGATTAACAAAAGCAAAACATTAACTGTCCCTTTCCCATTCATAAGCTAGACCGCGCGAGAGAGAGATGGGCAGACTTTTCATGATGCGCATGCAGTGCGACGTCACGCCGTGCGCTTATTCACAAACACTACACAAGCGCAACGTGTGAATGTGTTGAACGCGAGCTGCATCGTAGGCAGATGGGGGTGTTAGGTTTTATTTTCGTTACGGAATTTCTTGATTAAGTCGCCACACTCAAAGCGCGCGATAAAAGCTATGCAGTAGCAACAAAAAGCATTCACCGTAACAACAACATACATGATGATGAATATTCCCTTACGGCCTCATACTACATCTAACAAGTAGTAAAGCTCTAAGCGTGTATTTAAATTGCACTAAGTGTGGGTTGGTTTGGCGTTCGGCCACTATTAAAATTTGGGTTTCGAAAATTTTCGATTTGAAATAACTTTTTTCTTTCTATCAGTGTCTATATGTCTTCTATCAGTGTAGTCGTCGTGGCCTAACGGATGAGACGTCCGGTGTATTCGTGTTGAAGCGATGCACCGGTGTTCGAATCCCGCAGGCGGGTACCAATTTTTCTAATGAAATACGTACTCAACAAATGTTGACGATTGACTTCCACGGTGAAGGAATAACATCGTGTAATAAAAATGAAACCCGCAAAATTATAATTTGCGTAATTACTGGTGGTAGGACCTCTTGTGAGTCCGCGCGGGTGGGTACCACCGCCCTGCCTATTTCTGCCGTGAAGCAGTAATGCGTTTCGGTTTGAAGGGTGGGGCAGCCGTTGTAACTATACTTGAGACCTTAGAACTTGTATCTCAAGGTGGGTGGCGCATTTACGTTGTGGATGTCTATGGGCTCCAGTAACCACTTAACACCAGGTGGGCTGTGAGCTCGTCCACCCATATAAGCAATAAAAAAAAAAAAAAAAATATCAAAAATTGCATTCTAAAGAATTAAATTTATATAAAAAATTATAAAATTATAACACACAATTCATTATAGTCGTCGAAGCATTATAGTATATAGCCATAATAAACTTCAATAGCGATTACGAAGTATGTAGGGGCTTTCGTTGGCTCTCGTAAATACGTTAGAAACATCGTATGAACAAATTAGTTAGAAGCGATAACATTGAAACGTGACAAAATCTAACAATGTTCAACGAGAAATAGACTCAAAATAATTGCACATTATTCCTTATATTGTTTGTAAGGGTACACTTGTGAAGAAAATGTCTAGCGTTGGTCGACGGAAAAAAATTCTTCGACTTGTGCCAAAAACGATTCCTGAATAGTAATGACCAAAGAGTTTATAGGATAGAATTTGTTTAGGTTTTTCTCTAGATGGAAAATAGATTTTCGCAATGGAACACGAGTTGACTTACAATTCACAATCCCTTTTCAATATTTTTTTTTCTATCTTTCTATCTTCTTCTATTTATATTTCTATCGAAAATAATCATATTAGTTGGATTGACCGCACCTACGTACAAACTTCTTTAATAACACAAATATTAAATATAAAACTCAAAATTTCAAAGTATAAAGTATATTTTGAAGTCGTCGTGGCCTAACGGATAAGACGTCCGATGCATTCGTGTTGAGCGATGCACCGATGTTCGAATCTCAGGCGGGTACCAATTTTTCTAATGAAATACGTACTCAACAAATGTTCACGATTGACTTCCACGGTGAAGGAATAACATCGGGTAATTAAAAATGAAACCCGCAAAATTACAATTTGCGTAATTACTGGTGGTAGGACCTCTTGTGAGTCCGCGCGGGTGGGTACCACCGCCCTGCCTATTTCTGCCGTGAAGCAGTAATGCGTTTCGGTTTGAAGGGTGGGGCAGCCGTTGTAACTATACTGAGTGAGACCTTAGAACTTATATCTCAAGGTGGGTGGCGCATTTACGTTGTGGATGTCTATGGGCTCCAGTAACCACTTAACACCAGGTGGGCTGTGAGCTCGTTCACCCATCTAAGAAATAAAATAAAAAATATATCTAATTGCATTTGATCTTTTAAATTTCATCTTTAACGCTATGATAAAAGATCGAAATTTATAACCGCAAGCTTAGAGTGAATAGTGAAAATTTTTTTAGAGGAATCTTGTCTTTAGGTACCTTTAGGTTATTTCAAGGTCACATTTGTTAATGGTTAAAGTAAGGGTTAAGGGCATTCATTTGATAGGGTAGCTTCGGAAGTCCTACACATTTCGAGTGTAATTTTGGTGTAGTAATATATACATATAGGTATATATTGCACATGAGGCCTAAGTCTCAATTTTAAAGGTCCCTGTTCCGTAACATATTAACACGTCGCGGCAGATGGTACCTAATCATCGCAGTCGAAGCCAGTCGAGAAAAATAAATTATAAATGAGTTAATAGCATATTGCATAATTATTATTTATGTGACGATTTTTATTAGTCAACTCTTACCACTAGTCACGCGAATTGCGGTAGGAATTGAGCAAATGAAACTTCATTAAAAAAAAAAAACTTATATTATTAAATGCATAAATACATTTTCCACCTCCAATGACCCAAACCTAAAATTTTCTCTTCAGTCTATCACAAAACTGTATTCGACTGGGAATTAGAACTAGTCCACTTAGGCAGTCAATCAAAGAAAGCATTGCAAACCAAAGCTTTAAAACAGCAAACCAACAGTATTCACCTCCGTGCTTTGTCAGCCTTAATTACCGACGTACAAATGCTTTTCATCTCAACGAGACCATTTAATTAACTCTTTGACTCGTAGATTTTAAGATAATGCGTTATTCTCATAGCTAAAGAAGTGAACAAGTCATAAGCATAATATTTAGCATATTATGAATAATTAAATTTATAATTAAATTGTTCCACTACAGTGATAGGGATTTCAGTTTGCATATTTGCAAGTAAACGTTTATTAAATCTTGTATATAAATCTATATAAATAAAAATGAATTGCTGTTCGTTAGTCTAGCTAAAACTAGAGAACGGTTGGACCGATTTGGCTAATTTTGTTCTTTAATTATTTGTGGAAGTCCAGAGAAGGTTTAAAAGGTATATAAATATGAAAATTCTCGGAAAATAAATAAAAGTAACAATTTTATTTTCCCTTGGACACATCTTGTCCCCCATCGTATGGATTCCTTTTGTTTGTTTTAAGTTTATTTTACACAAAAGTTTAGGTCTTTTATTTATTTAATGTACTGGTGGTAGGACCTCTTGTGAGTCCGCACGGGTAGGTACCGCCACCCTGCCTATTTCTGTCGTGAAGCAGTAATGCGTTTCGGTTTGAAGGGTGGGGCAGCCGTTGTAACTATACTTATTAATTAACTATATTAGAACTTATATCTCAAGGTGGGTGGCACATTTACGTCGTAGATGTCTATGGGCTCCAGTAACCACTTCACACCAGGTGGGTTGTGAGCTCGTCCACCCATCTAAGCAATAAAAAAAATATATATCGTAGTATTTTCTAAGAGGTACATAGGTCATTGGCATCCTCGAAACGTAAGCATGCCTTTAATCATTATAAAATCATTTGATTTTTGTAACTGCGGCCTTTTTTTCCTGTGGTGCTATATTTGTGATTGGACTAAAGTTCAAGAACCTTTGTTTCTCTGTTTAAATTATTTTTATTTTTTTCATAGACGAGTGAAGGACTTCACGGCGCAACTGCTACAGTGTGTTACTACTGCTATAGCCCGCGAATACTACAACAAGGTTGACATCCATCTTAAGAAGTCTAGATTGTATTGTATATTACTGATGGCAGAACGTGTTGTTAGTCCGCATGGGTAGGTACCACCACCCTGCCCATTTCTGCCGTGAAGCAGTAATGCGTTTCGGTTTGAAGGGTGGAGAAGCCGTTGTACTGTTAAAACTGACACCTTACAACTCGTATCTCGAGGTGGATGGCCGCATTTCCGTTGTAGATGTCTATGAGCTCCGGTAACACCAGGTGGGCCGTGAACTCGTCCATTCATGTAAGCAATAAAAAAAACTCATGTGGCACTCTGGGACTGCCGCGGTAAAGCTATTGCATAGCATTTTTTATCAACTTATGCAATTATAATTAGACAATAATAATTTAATATTAAAACAACACTAAAATAAGACCACACTATATTTAAACAGATTAACAAAAGCAAAACATTAACTGTCCCTTTCCCATTCATAAGCTAGACCGCGCGAGAGAGAGATGGGCAGACTTTTCATGATGCGCATGCAGTGCGACGTCACGCCGTGCGCTTATTCACAAACACTACACAAGCGCAACGTGTGAATGTGTTGAACGCGAGCTGCATCGTAGGCAGATGGGGGTGTTAGGTTTTATTTTCGTTACGGAATTTCTTGATTAAGTCGCCACACTCAAAGCGCGCGATAAAAGCTATGCAGTAGCAACAAAAAGCATTCACCGTAACAACAACATACATGATGATGAATATTCCCTTACGGCCTCATACTACATCTAACAAGTAGTAAAGCTCTAAGCGTGTATTTAAATTGCACTAAGTGTGGGTTGGTTTGGCGTTCGGCCACTATTAAAATTTGGGTTTCGAAAATTTTCGATTTGAAATAACTTTTTTCTTTCTATCAGTGTCTATATGTCTTCTATCAGTGTAGTCGTCGTGGCCTAACGGATGAGACGTCCGGTGTATTCGTGTTGAAGCGATGCACCGGTGTTCGAATCCCGCAGGCGGGTACCAATTTTTCTAATGAAATACGTACTCAACAAATGTTGACGATTGACTTCCACGGTGAAGGAATAACATCGTGTAATAAAAATGAAACCCGCAAAATTATAATTTGCGTAATTACTGGTGGTAGGACCTCTTGTGAGTCCGCGCGGGTGGGTACCACCGCCCTGCCTATTTCTGCCGTGAAGCAGTAATGCGTTTCGGTTTGAAGGGTGGGGCAGCCGTTGTAACTATACTTGAGACCTTAGAACTTGTATCTCAAGGTGGGTGGCGCATTTACGTTGTGGATGTCTATGGGCTCCAGTAACCACTTAACACCAGGTGGGCTGTGAGCTCGTCCACCCATTAAGCAATAAAAAAAAAAAAAAAAAAATATCAAAAATTGCATTCTAAAGAATTAAATTTATATAAAAAATTATAAAATTATAACACACAATTCATTATAGTCGTCGAAGCATTATAGTATATAGCCATAATAACTTCAATAGCGATTACGAAGTATGTAGGGGCTTTCGTTGGCTCTCGTAAATACGTTAGAAACATCGTATGAACAAATTAGTTAGAAGCGATAACATTGAAACGTGACAAAATCTAACAATGTTCAACGAGAAATAGACTCAAAATAATTGCACATTATTCCTTATATTGTTTGTAAGGGTACACTTGTGAAGAAAATGTCTAGCGTTGGTCGACGGAAAAAAATTCTTCGACTTGTGCCAAAAACGATTCCTGAATAGTAATGACCAAAGGTTTATAGGATAGAATTTGTTTAGGTTTTTCTCTAGATGGAAAATAGATTTTCGCAATGGAACACGAGTTGACTTACAATTCACAATCCCTTTTCAATATTTTTTTTTCTATCTTTCTATCTTCTTCTATTTATATTTCTATCGAAAATAATCATATTAGTTGGATTGACCGCACCTACGTACAAACTTCTTTAATAACACAAATATTAAATATAAAACTCAAAATTTCAAAGTATAAAGTATATTTTGAAGTCGTCGTGGCCTAACGGATAAGACGTCCGATGCATTCGTGTTGAGCGATGCACCGATGTTCGAATCTCAGGCGGGTACCAATTTTTCTAATGAAATACGTACTCAACAAATGTTCACGATTGACTTCCACGGTGAAGGAATAACATCGGGTAATTAAAAATGAAACCCGCAAAATTACAATTTGCGTAATTACTGGTGGTAGGACCTCTTGTGAGTCCGCGCGGGTGGGTACCACCGCCCTGCCTATTTCTGCCGTGAAGCAGTAATGCGTTTCGGTTTGAAGGGTGGGGCAGCCGTTGTAACTATACTGAGTGAGACCTTAGAACTTATATCTCAAGGTGGGTGGCGCATTTACGTTGTGGATGTCTATGGGCTCCAGTAACCACTTAACACCAGGTGGGCTGTGAGCTCGTTCACCCATCTAAGAAATAAAATAAAAAATATATCTAATTGCATTTGATCTTTTAAATTTCATCTTTAACGCTATGATAAAAGATCGAAATTTATAACCGCAAGCTTAGAGTGAATAGTGAAAATTTTTTTAGAGGAATCTTGTCTTTAGGTACCTTTAGGTTATTTCAAGGTCACATTTGTTAATGGTTAAAGTAAGGGTTAAGGGCATTCATTTGATAGGGTAGCTTCGGAAGTCCTACACATTTCGAGTGTAATTTTGGTGTAGTAATATATACATATAGGTATATATTGCACATGAGGCCTAAGTCTCAATTTTAAAGGTCCCTGTTCCGTAACATATTAACACGTCGCGGCAGATGGTACCTAATCATCGCAGTCGAAGCCAGTCGAGAAAAATAAATTATAAATGAGTTAATAGCATATTGCATAATTATTATTTATGTGACGATTTTTATTAGTCAACTCTTACCACTAGTCACGCGAATTGCGGTAGGAATTGAGCAAATGAAACTTCATTAAAAAAAAAAAACTTATATTATTAAATGCATAAATACATTTTCCACCTCCAATGACCCAAACCTAAAATTTTCTCTTCAGTCTATCACAAAACTGTATTCGACTGGGAATTAGAACTAGTCCACTTAGGCAGTCAATCAAAGAAAGCATTGCAAACCAAAGCTTTAAAACAGCAAACCAACAGTATTCACCTCCGTGCTTTGTCAGCCTTAATTACCGACGTACAAATGCTTTTCATCTCAACGAGACCATTTAATTAACTCTTTGACTCGTAGATTTTAAGATAATGCGTTATTCTCATAGCTAAAGAAGTGAACAAGTCATAAGCATAATATTTAGCATATTATGAATAATTAAATTTATAATTAAATTGTTCCACTACAGTGATAGGGATTTCAGTTTGCATATTTGCAAGTAAACGTTTATTAAATCTTGTATATAAATCTATATAAATAAAAATGAATTGCTGTTCGTTAGTCTAGCTAAAACTAGAGAACGGTTGGACCGATTTGGCTAATTTTGTTCTTTAATTATTTGTGGAAGTCCAGAGAAGGTTTAAAAGGTATATAAATATGAAAATTCTCGGAAAATAAATAAAAGTAACAATTTTATTTTCCCTTGGACACATCTTGTCCCCCATCGTATGGATTCCTTTTGTTTGTTTTAAGTTTATTTTACACAAAAGTTTAGGTCTTTTATTTATCGATTGAGGCACAACGAAGTCTGTCGGGTCAGTTAGTCAGGTATAAAATATGCACAATATTTTCAATAGATCAATTCGGTAATACTGCAATACCTGATGTTTCCAGGCAAACTTTGAATCGAGCTGTACAACCAATAACCGATGACCGCAAAAGAGGCAGCTTTATTGTTTGTATGGCAAACAATCCACGAGCGCTCTTTAGTATTTATTTGCATTTCTCTTTCACGTTGCTGTTTCTTGTTGTATTACAGTAAATTACAGTAAAGCATTTTTAATTGATTATGGGTCATTTTAAAGAAAAAAGTATATTTTGATACTTTAGTAGGTTTTTAAAGTTACTCATGTCCATATTACCACACGGGCAAACCTATAAAATATTCATTTTTTTGTTTCATGGTCGAGCTTGGAGTACTTTTTTTATTGCCCACCTGGTGTTAAGTGGTTACTGGAACCCATAGATATCTACAACGTAAATGCGCCACCCACCTTGAGATATAAGTTCTAAAATCTCTGTATAGTTACAACGGCTGCCCTTTTTTTTTTTTTTTCGGGTAGAGGGCCGAACCTTCTACGAGGTCCCCGCGCAAAAGGGGCGCGCGGGGTATGTGAGACTCAACGATCTGCATGGTGTTGTGAGCAGACCTGTACCCTTCAGACCGAAACGTATTACTGCTTCACGGCAGAAATAGGCAGGGTGGTAGTGCCTACCAGCGCGGACTTACAAGACTTCCTACCAGCAGTAATTACGCATATTATAATTTTGCGAGTTTGATTTTTATTACACGATGTTATTCCTTCACCGTGGAAGTCAATCGTGAAGATTTGTTGCGTACGTATTTCATTAGAAAAATTGGTACCCGCCTGGGTTCGAACATCGGTGCATCGCTCAGCACGAATGCACCGGACGTCTTATCCTTTAGGCCACGACGACTACAATAAATGATACATACTATTATGCATATACATAATAACTACTAGTAGCACGGTTATACCGCGCGGCTTACAATACCTCAGAATGCCAGTAATTGCCCAAATTTATAGTTTGGATTGGTAAATCGGCATATTACTAATTTAACATTTTATTTAAAAATATGTTATATTTAATTCCGTGCAATCCTCACCTCGCAAATTCCTCAATGCCTGAAGACAAAAGTCTTTAACCAGTGCATTCTCCCCGCTATGACCTACGGCGCGGAAACTTGGACACTGACGGCAGGGCTGGCCCATAAGTTAAGAGTCGCACAGCGGGCGATGGAGAGAGCTATGCTAGGTATTTCTCTAAGGGACAAAATCCGGAACGAAGAAATTCGACGGAGAACGGAAGTCGACGACATAGCTCTCAAAGCTAGCAGGCTGAAGTGGCAATGGGCCGGTCACATCTGTCGAGCCAGCGACGCCAGGTGGGGGAGGAAAGTCCTCGAATGGAGGCCACGGATGGGTACAAGGAGCGTGGGGCGTCCTCCAACCAGGTGGACTGACGACTTAGTGCGCACGGCGGGAAGTCGTTGGATGCGGAAGGCGGAGGACCGCATTATGTGGAAGGCATTGGGGAAGGCCTATGTCCAGCAGTGGGCAGATAAAGGCTGATGATGATGATGATATTTAATTATTTAAAAATACATATTTGTGCATTTCCGTCGTTTCCTCCGCCCTTTCGCAATAAAACCCTTTGTTTCATATCTGTACTGCATTGTGTTGAGGTCTGTCTTTGTTATGTTAATTCTTTTAATACGGACTAAATGTTCGGGGAATTTCTTTGACTTTTTGTAAAGCTTTGTTTGCTCATTTTTATTAAAACCTTTGTAATACGCTATACGGATTTCCGTTCTAATAACACATTTCTTTTTAATTAATATTGTTTAAGCCAATGTTACTGATCTTATTCAAATTGTACTCTAATAATACCTATGTACGTGTTTTTTATTTTTTTTTATTTTTTATTTATTGCTTATATGTGTGGACGAGCTCACAGCCCACCTGGTGTTAAGTGGTTACTGGAGCCTATGGACATCTACAACGTAAATGCGCCACCCACCTTGAGATATAAGTTCTAAGAGCTCAGTATAGTTACAACGGCTGCCCCACCCTTCAAACCGAAACGCATTACTGCTTCACGGCAGAAATAGGCAGGGCGGTGGTATCTACCCGCGCGGACTCACAAGAGGTCCTACCACCAGTGATTACGCAAATTATAATTTTGCGGGTTTGATTTTTATTACACGATGTTATTCCTTCACCGTGGAAGTCAATCGTGAACATTTGTTGAGTACGTATTTCATTAGAAAAATTGGTACCCGCCTGGGATTCGAACACCGGTGCATCGCTCGACACGAATGCACCGTACGTCTTATCCCTTAGGTCACGACGACTTCATTATAAGTACAAAAAGAAATCATTTTTTGTTACTATTTTATGTTTTAATACTACGTAGTTACTTATGAATCCGATTTGACAGATTCTGTCCAATCAGATTGATCTGAACAAACTGAGTTTTTAACAGAACTTTTTAGGTGGAGATCATCTTATGAAGTGTCACTTTTGTTTGCTTTCCATAAAATCAAAACTAATATGTAAAATATATGTTTTTCACGCAGACAAGCATACAAACGGTCCACTTGATGGCATGTGGTTGCCATCGCTCATTGTCATCAGCAATGCCAGGGGCACAGCTAAGTCGCTGCCTACCACTGAGTACTCTCCCCAAGCTTCGGTTGAAGGACTTGAAATAGCGCTTGGGAATAATCAGTCCGCTGAATTTCTCGCCGGATCTTCTCAGTAAGTCACGTTTCCGATCCGGTGGTAGATTCTGCGAAGCACTGCTGTTGCTAGAGCTAGTGTTAGCAACACCTCATTCTTTGAGCCCCGAGAGCTTACCTATACGCTAGGGTGAGGCTGATATAGCCCCTCAAGGCTATCAGCATAGTTAGGATAAAAAAAGGGAATCACTGTGGTGGGAGTTCATTCCAGAGCCGGATGGCACTTGGCAGAAAATGTTTATCCAGAACTGAAATGAAAAAAAAAAACAGAAAAGTTTATTCAAAACTGAACACAGTAATAAGTTTTTCAATCATTATATTAATCTTTTTTATGATGTAAAAAAAAAACACCATTCTATACTAGTAAAAGAGATTACTCTTACTTTTTTGATACCCATTAAACGTCGAAGCTTTCGAGACTAGCCCAGGATAAAATCTGGGAGAATTAGTTCGGGCGACTTTGGTTTATATTAGAACCAGATGCGCAACCAAACCCAAGCACCACTGCCGAAGATCGTACTGATGACGTAGATGCTCATCATCTACAAAATTGGGCTTTTTTGATCTACAAGAAAACGGAAATTACGTTAACATCGGAGTGGACTGTGACTATATTATACTCCGTCGCGTAGCAACCGCAAAGACGGGAGCTATGACCCCTTTTCACCTGCATTATCCGGAAGACTTTTAACCCATACTACGACGACTAAGAAGTTTGAGAACTTTTTTTTAAAAATCGTATAGCTTATAATTAAAACTACTTTCACGGTTTAATTTTACGGTTAATAGTATGAAAAACGACGAAAATAATAAAACCGAATAAATAAACATAAAAATAAACCTTAAACGTAATTTGAATAAGACTTATGACTCCGGAAAACCCAAGAGAATAACATCCTTCATGTACTGCTCGTAATCAGTGTCTTCGTCAAACTAGTACTTTAAAATTCATAAAATAATAAAATTAGAAACGTGTCTCAAGCTACCTAAGTGATGGCTGCCATTCAACATTTAAAAAGATTGTCCCACCCAAAAGATTGTCCCCAAAAAAACAAAACAAAAGAAGCGAAATAAAATAACCGAAAATTAAAAAGTAAAAACGAAATCATAATAATATAATACCATATTTATCAGAGTCCTCCTCACAAACTACGCCAGACACGAGCCGAGCCCAATTTAAAGTTAGGAAGGTCACATTACATTTCGTTCACCCAACGAACAAAATTCAGCCCAGATATTAAATACAGATTGTGAAAAACAGCGTGCGAGAACGTTCGCGTCGTTGCGAGGGCACACGAAATGAGTTTCATAACTTTTACAAGTTGTCCTCGGAATGACTTTCGCTTGTCTTTAGTGGAACATCGCGTCTGTGATTATGGTTAATGGCGCCGTTTATCGCCCGTCGTCACTATTAGAAACTTTCGTCTGTCAAATTTTCGTTCTGAGTGAACAATGCGTATCTTCGTTCGCTCTGTGAGTCAGAAACGATATCGTCATTAGTCGTATTGGTTTGATCGAAAAGACGATTACAAATTTTTTTAAGTGAAAACTTCTTTAGAATCGTTGTGATTTCAAACCGGATGCAACGGAAAAAACGACAGGTAAGAGACACAAATACAAAAATGTGTAGGATGAAGCCAGCAAAGAATGAGACAGAAATATACATACCATTTAATACAGCGCCATCTGTGAGATTTTTTAATACTAACGTGTGTATGAAAGCTCTTGTAGTGAATTTTAATTTAGGATTATACGTGAAATTAAAATATCAATTCACAGAGGGCGCTACCTTACAATTATTTACTAATGACAAAATTTTACATATACTTAAGACGTTTAGGATAATTGTATTTTAATTTTGGAAGGTTTCACTTCTACCACGTGTGAATTGCACACATTTTTTATTGTAAGAATTTTCTTAAGACTTATAAATTTGAATGGTCAATTATTTTAATCGCAATGAACAAAAATTCTCCTAAATCTAAACATATTTAAAACAAAGTTGTAGTGGTAAAAATTCTGTTATATGTATTTATATATAAGTATAGAATAACAAAACAAACTAATGTATAAATATTGTGAACTACTTGTAAACGCAGAATAAGGATTATATTTAATGAAAATGAACTGAACCTCGATTTTTTTTTTGTGTCGGGGCATATTGTAAGCATTTATAATGATAGGTACCACCATTTTAACTATTTCTGCCGCTTTTTGTGGGACTGCCACCACACAATATAGTAGAAACTGCTACTTTGGAAGACTTGAGTTGACCTGGGTAACCGTATTTACTCTTTAAGCTCATCCACAAACCATGTTAAATAAAAAGAAATACAATTTGATATCAGCATTACTCACGACATTTATGAATGACAAATACATAATTTATGAATGACAAATAATTACAATGAAACAAAAGTTTTTTTGTTGTATATTGTTATAGTTGTGAACTATTTATATTTCCCAAAAAGCCCGTCATCAATTACTTGCTCAACAATTAGTTATCTAGATAACGTTGTCTTGACATTGACATATGGTCTGTCATTGGAATCGCACACGTGATGTATTGACTTTCCCTTTGACCTCTAAGCGGACACAAATTATAATATGTGGTATTATAATGACAAATGGCGTATACTCGAAGTAATCAGGTGTTCCAGCTAGTAAAAAAGGCTGTATCAATATGATTGAGACTTCGAACCTGTCTGGTGGGCGACGATATTCATCATATAGCTTCCGATGTAAGTTCCGGTAATAGCATTGGATGAACTGGGAGATGCTGTTTTTTTTTATTACTTAGATGGGTGGACGAGCTCACAGCCCACTTGGTCTTAATTGATTACTGGAGCCCATAGACATTTACAACATAAATGCGCCACCGACCTTGAGATATAAGTTCTAAGATCTCAGTACAGTTACAACGGCTGCCCTACCCTTCAGATCGAAACGCATTACGGCTTCACGGCAGAAATAGGCAGGGCGGTGGTATCTACCCGTGCGGACTCACAAGAGGTCCTACCATCAGTAAATGCTGTTTGCGAATCTGTCTATTAAAAATATTTTTTATTCGTAATTAAACAGATAAGCTTTACAAGTATCGATTTAGGAATGTAAATGCTTTTTATTCAGTATTTTCATAGTCACGGACGACTAAGGTGTAAAGTATTCGGAACGTCAGAAATAATATATATGTCGTGGTTAACGACTTTTAGTAATATTAAGACGTTGTTTTGACTATTATTTTAAATGATGAAATGTGGTTTTGATAAATATCACAAAATGTAGGGTAGACTCCGTAACGCCACAGTGTAAAATGGCGGTACGTGGACAGAGTCGTGGCATTCCGTGTCAGACAGTCATTCAGTCCGTATCAGACGGTCCGTCCGTCTCAGTCAGTGTCTGGTCGGTCTGTCGGTATGTGGAACGAAACTGTCGGTTTACCCTGTCATTGTGAAAGTTGTGTGTGTTGAGTTTCAATAATTATTATTCAAAAGGTTTTATTGACTTTTTATAAACGGAGTTCAACCAAATACGAGTGATGACGGAAACTACCGCTTAGCCATCCCTGGCGCCGCGCCGACATATATAACTAGCTGTACCCGTCCGCTTCGCTTTGCATTTAAAATTAACATTATTATTTCTCACCCTAAGTAAGTAAAGTAAAGTAGTTACGGGAACCCATAGACATTAAAACGTGAACGCCTGTATACGCAAATGTTGGTGTACTCAATGAAATCTGCTGCTCATTCTCAACTGAATCTATTAGTCGTGTTCTACGACACCCATAGAAAGAGGTGATATGTATTTGGTGGCTGGTTGTATTGGCGAACCCACACCACGAAGTCAAATGAACCCAAAACATTTCCTAGACCCCAAAATAGGCTTAGGCGACTGCATTCCAAAAGTACAGCTACGAGTGATTTTACATTTTTACCAAACCCTCCGAATTACGAATGAACTGTTTGGTATTTAACGGTAATCTCGGTAAAATAATTACTACTTATCTCATAGAAATTGGTACAGCAAGATCAACAAACCACTTCCTATACCCATGCTTACCAAACTTACCTACTACGCTACTAGGTTTCAAAATAAAAAACGACAGCAATTGAAAACCGCTGAAAATTATATGCTTATTAAATTTACCAATCGATCGCACTAACAAAGAGAAAAGCGAAGTTATGTTGATAATGATTACAGGGAACAATATCGAAGGGACGTTACATGAAGCTTGATAGGTATTTGCGGTGATTATAATTAGTAGCGTTGCTTGGATCACTGTAATTGCGGTTATGGCTAGCGGAATTGAAAAGCATAATAGTAGTTTAAGGGTTGTAATTCGCATAATTGGTACATACATAGTTATACACAACCAGTTCAAACAAGAAATTTCAAACAAGATTTTAAAATAATGCTCGGTAATGCTGTGTGCGATTTGCATTAAAAAAATGTTTGTTAAAATATTATTTATTAAAAAACTATTACTACGTAACCTATACCTCAAATTTACTGTTTAGTTAACCAGCTATCTCAATCTACTTTTATCCTTTAGGGAGTCAAATAATTTAGATTACACATCTCAAGGTTGGGAATTTCAATTTAAGCTGAGATGGCTATCGAGTCCGGTAACCGCTTAAAAACAGGTGAGCTAAGGACTCGTCAGCCAATATAGAGAAATAAAAAAAAACATAATACAACTTTTATCGGTACTGAAGTCAGTAACCCTAATTAATAGCTTGATTATATGTTTGGGTCTATGAAACCTCAGGCAACCAATTATTCAACACGAATTGCCCCAAGGACAAATTGCTTAGATCCGCTTCTACCATGTTTTACATATTTTATCACTATCAATTTTCATTGCGATTATAATGGGCACATGTTTCTTCATATTATTATAGTATGGTGTAGGATCTTCTAGACTTAAATGAGATGCTTATTGGATGCGTATTAAGATGAGGGCCAGGGCTTGCACGAGATCCGCCACACACACCCCGCCACCCCCTTCTGCGATATGGTGCAGACTCGCAGAAGTCGAGCATCGTCTTCCACGACTCGTCATCGCCGAGCATCGATGCCACAACACTCAGCATCAACAAGTCGTTTCAGCCGAAGGTTCGTCCAGCCGTCTGGATCATGACTCCAGCACGGACCGCCGAGATTGGGCCCTCCGCGCTCTATGCTATGGCTTCCCCAAATGGCTCGAGATGCGGTAGTAGCATTCAAGTTCTGGTGAGTATGGATCACTTTTCATACTAGATTAATCAGTCGAGAGACCTCGTTATTATACTCAAGTAAGAATCTAGGAGCTTGTAGAATATAAAATAATATAATAGTATGTATAATAATATGTAACATTAAGACGTGGCAGTCTACCCAAACTTCTGAAGACAAAGAAATATATAAAAGAATAAAGAAGGAGACTAAAAAAATAGTGGCAGTGGAGCGTGCAGTTGCCCTAAAGACCATGTACGAGCAATTGGAAACAAAAGAAGGTCAAAAATGTATATTTAAGCTCGCTAAACAGCGTTGCTGGAGCACGAGGGATCCCACTAGATTTCGGGCTGTTAAAGATCCAAATGTTGAGCTACTGTATAAGGATAATGATGTACTATCAGCTTGGCATCAATATTATGAACAGCTACTGAACCCTACTCAAACTGCTATACAGTTAACAAACGTGGGTAGGAATATTGGGCTTATACCTCCAATACGTCCCAATGAGGTCAAAATAGCGTTAGAAAAGTTGGCCAACAAGAAAGCCACGGGACCGGACGGTATTCCAGTGGAAGCTTGGAAGTGCCTTCGCGAGCACGGAATCGAAACGCTCACCAAACTTTTCAACTGTGTGTTGCGCTCTTCCAAAATGCCAGCGGCGTGGAGATTGAGCACCATAGTTCCTATTTATAAGGGGAAGGGCAGTGAGTACGAATGTAACAACTATCGCGGGATAAAGCTGTTAAGCCATACTATGAAACTGTATGAAAGAGTGATTGACAGCCGCCTAAGATCAGAGTGTTCACTATCCAAAAATCACTATGGTTTTGTACAGGGCTTATCTATCACCGACCCTATGTTTGCTCCTAAATACGATCGCTGAGGAGTATCGTGCGAAACTCCAGCCATTGTATGTCGCATTCTTAGATATGGAAAAGGCATTTGACCGTGTGCCAAGAGATACGATCTGGTGGAGCCTTCGCAAGAAGAATATACCCGAACATTATGTTAACGTCATAGTTGATATGTACAGGGATGCGAAGTCAATGGTACGGACAGTAGTGGGTCAGTTGCAGAAGGTCTGCATCAAGGTTCAGTACTGAGTCCCTTTCTGTTCGGCATGGTTATAGAATCACTCACTGAGGTGGCGCAGTCCTCAGCCACGTGGACTTTCATCTATGCAGACGACGTTGCTATCTGCACCGAGAGCCGCACAGAGCTACGAGAGGCACTCCTGTTGTGGAAACAGCAGTTACAGGCCGGTGGCCTAATATTGAGTGTTGCGAAGACACATTACATGTCTTTTAATGACCCAGATCCAGGTGACAACAGTCCGATTTCCATTGACGGTCAAGTTGTAAACATGTGCGATCAATACAAGTATCTGGGAAGTATGATGCACAGATCTGGAAATTTAAAATGCAAGATTCAACACCGAATAGCCGCAGCGTGGCTAAAATAGCGAGAAGTAAGTGGTGTTACCTGCGATAGGAGGATGCCCGTTAAGCTCAAGGGTATGATCTATAAGACCATAATAAGGCCTGTTCTTATGTATGGCAGCGAAACATGGGCGGCAACCAAAAAGAACGTGCATACATACCATTCAAGTTGCTGAAATGAAGATGCTGAGGTGGATGTGCGGCGTGACTAAGCTCGATAAAATCCGCAACGAGTACGTGCGTGTAAGTCTAGGTGTACGGGACATCGCCGACAAGATGCAGGAGAGTAGGCTGAGATGGTATGGTCACGTGAAAAGGAAGCTGCCTGACTACGTCGGAAATTTGGCGCTACTGCTCGACCTCCCCGGTCGGAGACCTAGAGGTAGACCCAAGACAAGGTGGAGGGACGTAGTGCTGAAGGACAAGAGAGAATGCAATGTTGCTGACGAGGATGTCGAAGACAGAGCGAAGTGGAAGAGTAAAGTCAGGAAAGCTGACCCCACCACCATGTGGGATAAATAGCTGGGAAGAGAGAGAGAGTATATGTAACATTAAATAATCAGACGAAAATCGAATTGTGAAATGACATCGTAAAATAGAAAACCAATCGGGGAATATGAAGATTAATAGTGTTCACAAATGTAATTTTAAAACTTGAGTCATGTACGGAAATTAGACTGTCCCGGTTCGTTCCTAAGGGACAAGATAAATGGAACGATTCCTTTCGAAAATGACATACGAAATTATCTGACTTTATCAACTAATAGGAATTTTGCTCTAATAGGACATACTGTGAAACCAAACCGGTAGCTTACACAATCCTTCAATTTCTGCTAAGAATCACTTAACACTAGATGTACCATGATCTCGTTCTCCTGTCTATAAAATAGATGCTCCTCTTACATGATGCCATCTTCTTTCAGCACCTTTTTCCAATTAATGTGTTCATAGCAATTATATACTGATGATTTGCTTTATTTATTTTTTCATCATTTTCTGACTTATTTTTATAAAGGCAGGATGTAATAGTTACCGAAGAGCATTTTTCTTTCGAATCAATCTTACTCAAGCATTTTATCGTGACTTAGTAGGTTCAGACTCGTAGTTAAATAAAACGAATTTTCTTAGTCCTAGAGCCAGTAAATTTTTTGCAAAATTCAAGTTGCACAGTTATGTAAACACTCATACAACATCTCACCCAGAACCTATATAACATAGTTCTGAAAACTGATTGTAGTTAAAATAAATTGGAAGAAATATAAAATAATGTTTTGATCATACAGTTACCTCATAAAACGAAATACGTAATACTAAATATACTGTATTACAAAGTTTTTTTAAGGTTTTAATATTGTTCTATTATATGCTCGGTTATGTAAAATATTACACTATTTGTTATGGAGTGTAATTAATAGATGACGTTTTTATAAGCGCACTAGCTATACCCGTCCGCCTCGCTGGGCATTTAAAATTAACATTATTATTTCTCACCCCCACAAAGATTCTCATCATTAACGCCCCCGCAACTGGTGCAGGGAGTCCAACACTCCTATAAATATTAGCATATCTATTAAGTACATATATTTTCTACATGAATACCAGGTTTGAAGTCCATCGGATGCATGGATCAGTAGCTATAATGGAACATCTGTAAAAACCACTGTAGATTTATATATTATTATAAGTATCTTAGCTTCTATTCAAATGTTTTTTTATGGAATATTATGAATGTAAAATAATATCCACGATATATTTTTCAACGATTATATTTTTGTCAATGTTTTTTTATAGCAGAATGTTATAGATAAATAACGATTTACTGTGAAAGTCAACCGTGAGTACTATATGTATGTCTGCTAGTTTCGATCCCCCTCCCCCAAGCCAGAAGGCGTCACTTCCTGGGGTAGAACTAGGCAGGGCGGCGGTACCTACACCTGCGAGCTTATAATACGTATTATTACTAGTAATTACAAAAACGATAATCTTATAATTATTGTTTATTATAAGATGCTGTACCTTCATCGTGGGAGTGATTCGTGGAAATTGGTACGAACTTGTGTATAATTCGAATTTTATACTAATTTATACAATCCAAATCAATTGACAAAATAAAATAAATGCTAATGTTAATGCACCTCTGAACATTATTAAACTCTACCCAATACACGTTAATAATGTTCTGAATATCTAATTATTCAATGTTTTTTTTTCCATGCAACTGGCTTATTGATTTATTAAGTTGCACCAACAAAGTGATCATCAATACAAAACATTGAACAATTGACAAAAGTTCATGGCAGATGTCACCTCAATTATAGGTGCAATCGACAGTGCATTAACAACAAAAATAAAAATAATTATATAACTAAGATTTGATTACATTTGATTGATTGCTTAAGATTAATTTATATTTAATTGGGAAATGATCCGCGACAGAGTTTTCCTGTAAGTTGTGAGACAATTAGAAAAAACATCTATTACACTTAAAATTAGTTCAGCGCAATTGTATACTGAAAATTAGAAGTCCACTGGCTCCCAGAGTTTTTAAGTTAGCGAGTTGACACAGATGTCGCGGCGGGCGGTAGGCGCCTGCAATTTATTTAATGCGACTCCGCCTACATTTTACGGCGTTTTTTACCGAGATGATACCACCTCATCTTATTGAGCCGTTCGCTCCACATCCCCGAGGAGATCTTTTATTAAGTGACGGTGCTTCACAGCTCTCAGAGAGCGTTTATTTAAAACGAACAGTCTTTCTGCTTTTGATGCGGACAATAAAAACATTCCTGCTTTTATGACAAGATGTCGACGAACTGAATGCTTAATGAGGGAATTGGTTGGAGTGAATTACATTATTATTTAAGGAAAACGTAAACTTTAAACTTTTTGAGACGAACGTCGTTTGCATCTCAGTGCACATCAAAATTTTGTTGGTTTTGTAGTAAATCGAAATCTTAGGTTCTATTTCAGTAGTTTTTTTTTTATTGCTTAGATGGTTGGAAGAGCTCACAGCCCACCCGGTATTAAGTGGTTATTGGAGCCCATAGACATCTACAACGTAAATGCGCCACCCACCTTGAGATATAAGTTCTAAGTTCTCAAGTATAGTTACAACGGCTGCCCCACCCTTCAAACCGAAACGCATTACTGCTTCACGGCAGAAATAGGTAGAGTAGTTTACCTACCCGTGCGGATTCACAAGAGGTCCTACCACCAGTAATTACGCAAATTATAATTTTGCGGATTTGATTTTTATCACACGATGTTATTCTTTCACCGTGGAAGTCCATCGTGAACATTTGTTAAGTACGTATTTCATTAGAAAAGTTGGTACCGCCTGCGGGATTCGAATACCGGTGCATCGCTCAACACGAATGGACTGGACGTCTTATCCTTTAGGCCATGACGACTTCAGTAGTTTTAAGTTTTTTTTTTTATGTGAATAATTAATTTATTTCATAAATGCTCAGTGAACCTTATAAAAACAATTTATTAAAAAAGTAAACACACATTGTGGAAGAGTTGTAATATTCTCTGTTTATAACAAAAACAGATATTGTTTGAAACAATGGAAATGTATCTAAAAGTTATTAAATACACGAAAAGTAATCACAATATCTAATCTTTTGATCTCGTCTGATCTAACCGATATTTGCTCAGGATCGCCTCCTGTTTATAGCCCTTAGGGGATGATCAGAAAAACGAAACGAACCGATGCCTCTGCTAATATTAACGCCCGTACAGTCTGTATGATATAATAACAATTTTCACACATTTTTAAATTAATAAAAAATATAATGATAACCTACAAAACTGGTTATTTATGAGGTGTTTTATTAAATTGAGGAACAATAAATCTGATACGTTCTGAATCTGGAATATTACAATTATCGAAACACATACCCGCAGAGGAAACAGTGTCATTGAATGGTGCGTGCTTGTTAACTGCTCTACTAACCAACTACTTAAAATTTTCGAAGCCGGAGGATTTTCTGATGGAATTTATCCCATCATAATTATATTTATCACAGCGCCACCAGCAACCGAATAATCTAGTAATATCTAATCATCTAAAAATCATACGCTAAAATCATTCACAGAAATCAGTTTTAATTTCCCTCTACCATATTAAATAGTTCCGAATTATTTGAGATTAAATATTATTCACATGTTCAATACCAGCAGAAACACTCTTCTATAGGCGTCAAGCTCAGCTGTTGCAAAATAGATCACAGAATTATACCGAAACACATTTTGTGTGCTTCAGAAACGATTTCTTTCAGAAAACTCTAGGTGTCAGAATTTACCTTTTAATTTAGTAGTACCTAGACTGTTTTCGTTCATCTTACAAGCTCGTTTTATAGATGTAAACAACTTTTATTAGTTTCAAATAAATTTTATTATTGCTACTCAATGACATAATCAACGGAATAACACAATTTCTATAACGATGAAAAGCAACAATCAAGAAAGAGCCTAAAATCATTGATCAGAGAATTGGATCTTGAAAAACAAGTGATGTAGATTCCTGACAAATAATATTTTACTATTGAGAGGTCGCAAAAGTTTTCTTGAGCTCAGTTATTGTTGTTTACCGAAGTAGAAAATTACAGTTACTGCTATGTCGTAACAGATCAATTCCTTTCGAGTTTTTGTTATCTAATGTACCGCAAATCCAGCGAATTTGTTTTTGTTTTTATTTCGTCTGCGTTTTCGTATTTCACCGGCTCAAAAAATAAGGCTCATTACTTCGGGTATACCCAATTTTTCGCTTGAATTTTCACTGTTACAATTATATTATAATAATATTATGATTACGTAATTGTTTCTGTCGATTTGTTCATCTTTCATGCAACTACAGATCTATGAATGTTCATTTTTCATTTTAATAGGTTGTTAAAATAATTTGCTATTATATTCAATTATTATTAACTATCTAATTTTGATCTGTATAATTTGAGGCACGTAAGTGGTGACACGGCTTACAGAATATAATGAGAATTCATTTAATTTGGCCCATTATTTGCAGTTATGACAAAATTACTATTTTGTTTATTGACTTAGGAATAGTTTTTGAACCGAATTAACATATAATTCATCTACTGGTTTTGATACTGAAACTTGTTTGTATTTTATTTTTTAGATACTAACTTAACACTACTGAAACTGCGGGGCGTATCTAAAATCTAATCCAGGGCAGTTTTGGAGTTATAATTGAAAACTACTTACATTAAAGTTTTTGGCTACGTTAGCATAGCATGCATAGCCCTAGCATGGCCCTAACTTTTCCTGTCTGTGTCATGTAAATGGACTAAGAGTTATCTGACTATAATATGTACGTACAACGAATCTATCATCAACTGAAATTTTGTTAGTCGTCGTGGCCTAAAGGATAAGACGTCCGATGCATTCGTATCTAGCGATGCAACGGTGTTCGAATCCCGCAGGCGGGTACCAATTTTTCTAATAAAATACGTACTTAACAAATGTTCACCATTGACTTCCACGGTGAAGGAATAACATCGTGTAATAAAAATCAAACCCGCAAAATTATAATTTGCGTAATTACTGGTGGTAGGACCTCTTGTGAGTTCGCACGGGTAGGTACCACCACCCGCCTATTTCTGCCGTGAAGCAGTAATGCGTTTCGGCTTGAAGGGTGGACCTTAGAACCTATATGTCAAGGTGGATGGCGCATTTACGTTGTAGATGTCTATGGGCTCCAGTAACCACTTAACACCAGGTGGGCTGTGAGCTCATCCACCCATCTAAGAAAAAAAAAATTAAGGTGTAGTAGGGCTATGATAAGCCCTACCTATCTATCTATAATCCTACTATTGCTATGAAGCACTCATACGTTCCAGCTTGAAGGGTGGGACAACCGTTAAATAATATTATACAATAGAGAATTTGACCTCACGTCTCAAAGTGGGTAGCGGTATTCACATCGTATTACATATGGGGTCCGGTAACCGTTTAACGTAAGGAAAGACGTGAGCTCGTCCACCCATCTTGCACAATAAATAAATTTATTTAGTACAATATTTTATAGGTTTATTTTAATTTACTAATTGTATTTTAAATGCATTTTATATCGTATGCTCATTTAATAAGCGCAGTTAGTATAAGCATATTATATTAGTAAAGCATCTACATATTTTCCTTTAAACAGTCAATTAATGCATGTACTATGTTCTTTTCTGAATCAACCTTGGTCCACTGATCTGCCAATGTAAGATAATGTGCAGGAAGTGTAATACAAAAATAAATCCTTTACATTCTAAATTCCAAACAATTCTAATGTTACGACGTGTTTTAGTTTGAAGAAGATTTTTATATATCGGTAGGCAGCGGCTTAGCTCTGCCCCTGGCATTACCGAAGTCCATGAGCGACGGTAACCACTCACCATCAGGTGGGCCGTATGCTCGTCTGCCTACAAGGCTAATAAAAAAATCACATTTCTTAATTTACTAGCCCTTGGCACTTCTGAACGTTTAAGGCTCTTACTAAAGTTATTAAAAATTCGATTCTAAATTCTACGAGTATTATATAAATTTGAATTTTTTATCTGACGTTAAACGTTCAATCATTCCTTGCCGATAATCGCTTGATCCTAGTTAAGCTGGGATTAAATATTACAAGCAAGGAAGAAGCGACCTAAACGGCACGCATACAAGGCGCTCGCTTTCGACTTTGATCGATGATCATTGCGCGGAAATTTAAGTAGATACACGTGTTATAAGAAATCGGGAATCAGCTAAAATGACAGCGCATAAGCGAGTAAAATATGGCGTAGATTTTTGATAGTTACACATATAGAAGTATATAAGTATATTATATAGTCGTCACTAATCGTTAATTATTAGAGTTGAAATTGTAATATCATAGTAAATTGTTTTAAACATTTTTACATTTACCTTTCCGGTAACCGTACTCATCGAACTCGACAAAGAAGTCAACGTGCAACCTAACCCAGGCATTAGCTCGCTGAGTTTCTCGCCGGATCTTCTCAGCGGGTCGAATTCATAGAAGAAAACGTATCTTATAGAACGCTTAAAATCTATAAGATGAATGGACTCATGTGATGAATTTACTAAGAGATTATATTTTACATTAAAATATATTTTATGTTAGAAGAAAATGTGCGGTTCATTTCGACATAAAATTGGACTCAACTATTTTGTTTGGGTTTTAAATTTTTTTTTAGTTAAATTAAGTTTCTGATAAGCCATGTAACGATTATCAGAAGAGGAAAATCTTTTACGTTTAGAATGGCTTTTGCTTAAGATCATACAGGATTCCAAACTAAAAAAAAGTTTAATATATTTTTCAGAAAATAATAATTGCATTTTTAGTTGAGAGTAATATGCCTGTGCAAAGCTTTTGGTCGTGCAAAATCAAATGATATACAATAAACGATTCTCCTGGGATTTGTGCAAAAACAATGGGAAGCTAGTGAAGCATTTACTAATCAATCAGCAAGAGCTCTCCCCATCCAAACCACGTGCTTGAATGCGCCCATTAGATTGATCATTACCAACCCGTGTAGGTGTTATTTCGTTTCGTTAACTTATTTTAGATGAAGCCTAGGAAAATAGCTTCGAATCAGATGAATATGAGAGCATGATAATCATTTTGCAAAATTGAATGAAGGTAATATAACTGGCCGGCTGAAATATATACTAATTACCACTGAATGACCCTGTGCAGCCTAAGGCAATACTGATGTTTCATTACATGTATAACGATTGTGCTATCCTTTTATCAGAACTATATGACTGCTTTACGGTAGAAATACCAACGGCCTCATACTATCTCCTACATAGCAGTATCAAAAATGACCACTGGGGTGTTTGAAATATGGTAATAAGTAAAGGAAAAACCTTGACGTGATGATGCCGCGGTATACAAACATTTCTTAAGACGTGCAGTGTTACAACAGTACTAAGTCACAACGAGACTATTATCTTCGGAATAATATGATCCATATCTTCTATTGTTTGATTTCTAGTTTGCAAGCTTTCTATGCTTCTTATTTTCAACGCTAAAATTAGAAATTATAGATAGATACATAAAGCGTTTCCATTACATTAGAAACTATAAAGCAATTGTACTTTCCCTACAAAGTAATAAATGAATGGAGTCACTATAAACTTGGCCATCTTTATTGAAATTATGGCTTAAGTAGAATACCGAGCCTCTACAGTTACAGCGAGCAAGATTAACTTCTTGATAACTTTCCGGTAGATAAACTTGGCCTCTTTATATTAAATTATTCCCGAACTTCTGAGTTACAGCCGATGAAGATTTTCACAAGTGCTAATTGATTGATATCCCAATTCTGAATCTCTTGATTTTGTTTCCTATTGTCATTTGTAAATGGCAGCGAAACTCATCGCAGAGTCGACTTGAAAAGATTTCGAACAGCTGTAACAAATAAGCTGTTACTGTATTTAAGTATAAATATAGACTGATCTATAAATTAAAAAGTGATTCGTGTTAAATCACCATTTCGAATAATGGGGCCGTAAAATAATTTTAGAAATTAACGCATTTATTTAACATAAATCAATTCATACAGTTGAACAAATCTTCCGATGGGCTTGAAGGAGGCACAGTTCCCGAGATACTGGCTGCGTTATCTCATTGAACAGCCAGACTCACTCTCTGTGCCAGCCAGCCTTAGCATCACGTGTAGCCTCCTTCAAGCGTTTGGAGATTTCTGACAAAAAATTCTCTGCTTCAGGCCCCCAAGGGCTCATCGTCTCAACCGCCAAAGGCAAAAAAGAATAAGAAGACCCCAAACCCGAATAATTCCGCTTTTTTGAAATTTCTGCTGACGCATTTATTTAATTACAAAGTTATTGATATTTTGTTCTTTGCATATGCGATTCGGACATTTTTTGTTAAAGAACACAAATTAGAACTGATAATGACACATTATTTATCAGAGTAAGTAGAATTAAACTTGTTCTATCGCTGAGACAATGTGATTACCTCGTTGAAGTTATTAGGACATAAGACGATTATACTCAAACTTTGATGAGAAGTACTATATAGTTCCGAGATCTTCAGTAACTCACAATTTAATTCGAAATGTTAGATTAACTCATACCGCTAACGATTTAAAGATTACGTACGGCAGAATATTAATATATTATATTATTTATTGCATTATTAAATTTCGGCGTATTCAATTAAATGACTTTGTAGTGCTAACGTTGAAATTTTTAATAAATAACGGACTTTAATGCTCTATATAATTACAAAATTAACCAAAAATAGGGTTTCTGTTTGCTTAGGTCTACGTACGATAAAATAGTGTGGGTATTATAGAAATTTTATTATTATGAGAAGCAAATAGAATTTCTATTTATTTTATGTCGATGATAAAATGTTGTTATATATCAAATTTACAATGATATATCAATTTCATTTTCAAAATAATATGTATAACTTGTTCATTATTTTGTTTTTCAAGTAAAACAATTCAATTATAAATTTAACTAGATTTGTGACAGTGAAATTGATTTGTGAAAAGTGTTTTTTTTTAATTGCTTATATGGGTGGACGAGCTCACAGCCCACCTGGGGTTAAGTGGCTACCGGAGCCCATAGACATCTACAACGTAAATGCGCCACCCACCTCCAGATATAAGTTCTAAGGTCTCAGTATAGTTACAACGGGTGCCCCACCCTTCAAGCCGAAACGCATTACTGGTTCACGGCAGAAATAGGCGGGGCGGTGGTACCTTCTCGTGCGGACTCACAAAAGGTTCGATATACCAGTATATACCCTATTTCTGCTGCGAAACAATCATGTTTTCTAGTTTGAAGGATTGGGCAGCCATTATACAATCGAGACTTTAATCTTATATCCATAAGGTAGGTTATACCATTCACGTAGTACTTTTTATGGGATCTCCCCTTAAGAGAAGAGCTCAAATGCCAACCAAGTGCAATTAAATATCATTAGAATTTATTTTCTCAAAATCGTTTATCAAAAATTTAAGCATTGAATTTGTATTAAAAATGGAGGTTAGAGAGAATCGAGCGATCCTCTTTGAGGATTAGAATATTAAGGGAGTTACGTATTTGGCAACTCATAAGGATATCGGTAAGACGATTAAGCGCAAACTTTGATGGATGCTGATGTCGTTTCGAGGAAACCCTTCTTACTGTGTTATATGATCGCCCTCGAAGATCTTGTGGTCTTTAATTAAATCATAATAGAAGAGAATAATTTTGTTAACTATAAAATCGACGAATTATTTAAGGTATTTTCAACAAAAATATTTTTTTTACAAAAACAGATTTAAAAATTAGCAATTAACTTAGTTTAATTATTAAATTATATAGGTGATTTTAAAAAAACAGATGAAACATGCATAAGCCGGAAAAGGAACTTACAGTTAATTCATTTTTTTTATTCTTATCATACTGGTTGAGATCTTAGAGCGAAGTTATTGACTTAATTCATTATCATTGGTTCTTATTGCGTGTGTAGATTTCAAAGTTTTATCGAACAACATGTAAACATATATAAAGGTGGCCTACCAACTTAAAGGTAGGCTGCGGCTTGGCTCTGCCCCTGGCACTGCTGAAGTCCATGGGCGACGGTAACCACTCAACATCAGGTGGGTATGCTCGTCTACATACAAGGGCAATAAAAATAGTGTAAATAAACTAAAAGCGTATTACAAAGATAGGAATTCACCTCTTGGTGTTGAGCGGTTATTGTAGGATTTAATAAATATAATACTCTGAGTGTTGCCGACCGCATTTTCAATGTATCATTCCAATTCAGTCCAGTTCGCCTTCAGTATTTTGGCATGTCCAATAATGCACAAACGAGTCGAATTTTTAAACATTCAGATAGAGAACGTAAAAGTAGAACCATTCGTGTAATATGGCTTTAGGCACGAGGCCTTTAGTTTCACTTTCATCAGAGCTACAGCTCTCGAACCTAGATACTGATGAGTACTTAACGACATAAATAAACACGACTTTGGTGTTCACATAAAACTCGACATCCTTGTCTAATACAATGTACTACGTTAATCACTTTCAAAATGCTAATGAAGATTTAAATTCTCAAGTCGAATTGAAGCCGAGAAAAAAAAAATCCTTAAAGAAACTCAACGCAATGGGTCATTAAAGAGAAGACAGAGACATATTACCGCAAAATACTATCCAGTTTCAATTTCGTTAAGTAATCTGGAATGTCCACAATTTGGAGAAAGTATAAAACAAGAGCCATAAAAAGACGGGACTCGTTGCTGACTTTAGAACGATTAATAGCACGGTTATAATCCAGCAATTGTGAGAGATTATTGGTAGGTTGCGCCCCTGTAATAGACGCTACCTCTCATCAATCAAAATCGCGTTGAAATCCTGACAATAACAATGACGAGGGCACTCGTGAAGAAATTTGCGAAATGAACGCACGAAGACGCAATATAACAAATGTATATTTAATGTGAAAACGATACGGTTCTGTAATGTTCGTCTACAGAAAACAATTAGTCATCTGCGACAGTTGGACAAAATAAATTTACAGCTCATTATGTATTTTCGTTGTGTTGTTTTTACTTGTGGTACCTCTTGTGAGTCCGCGCGGGTGGGTACCATCTCCCTGCCTATTTCTGCCGTGAAGCAGTAATGCGTTTCGTTTTGAAGGGTGGAGCAGTCGTTGTAACTATACTCAAGACCTTAGAACTTGTATCTCAAGGTGGGTGGCGCATTTACGTTGTGGATGTGTATGGGCTCCAGTAACCACTTAACACCAGGTGGGCTGTGAGCTCGACCACCCATCTAAGCAATAAAATATATATATATTCGTAATGCTTTATGAAGTTTCGAAAAGATACATAATCTAAAACTACAGACACCATCGATAGATAAATTTACAGATAGTAGAACTGAGACGCCATTAAAAATTTTATCCCAATTCGTAGTTACAATTCTTTAAGGAAAAAAAATATCTGGAACCAACCATCTCCCACTATTGAAAAAAACCTGGAAACATTGTTATTAATTTACGACAATTTAATTCACAAACGTTTTAAAGGTCAAGGTGTTTTAAATTTTGAAATATTATTGAATAGCGACCCGCCCTCGCTTCGCTTCGGAAACATTAAAACACACATGAAACCAAAAAAATGAAATATTTTTTTTTTTTTAAAAGTAGCCTATGTTCATCAGGGACAATGTCGGCTTCTAATGGAAAAAGAATTTTTCAAATCGGTCCAGTAGTTTCGGAGCCTATTCGAAACAAACAAACAAACAAATCTTTCCTCTTTATAATATTATATTAGTATAGATATAGATATTATTTAATATTATTTGTGGTTTTTTAAATGACGTCAACCACGCGGTTCTGGTTTGTAAAATAGGATCTCCAAAAATTAAGCTTAATCGTTTCACGTTTTTGAAGCTCATCGTCCGGAAAATTACTTTTTACTTTGATCACTAAGTGGCTATTGTCTTCTGCGATGAAAACAATCAAGTTCACGGACATATTTTTTACTCGGTAAAATTTAATGTGGCTTAACTTAAAAACATTTCATTATAATGCTAGGAACCGCTCCCGAAAACGAAGACAGTTTGTTTTAAAAGTAAAGAAGAAAAACACAATTTTTTATTGAGCTAGTCAGCATCGTAACACGTGGAGTTCACGATGACTAACATTTCGAGATGTGATTCTTTACAGAACGTAGATTTCAGTACTGCAAATTTAATAACAACTTAGCGTCAATAAAAATATAAGTAAAATAATAGATAATAAAATATGAACAGACAGTTTTCTGTTGTTGTTTTTTAATCCCTTCCTAAAATTATTTTTAATTATTTTATAGAATATTGAAGTAATGCTTTACGCCAGAAATTTAGTGAATCCACGCACAACATTGATGCAGGTACAAAAACCATTTTAAAATAACATTGCATATATACACTCGACCAAAACTGTAATAAATAATAATAACATTACATAATAATTTATTACTGGTGGTAGGACCTCTTGTGAGTCCACGCGGGTGGGTACCATCGCCCTGCCTATTTCTGCCGTGAAGCAGTAATGCCTTTCGGTTTGAAGGGTGGAGCAGCCGTTGTAACTATACTTGAGACCTTAGAACTTATATCTCAAGGTGGGTGGCGCATTTACGTTGTGGATGTCTATGGGCTCCAGTAACCACTTAACACCAGGTGGGCTGTGAGCTTGTCCACCCATCTAAGCAATAAGAAACATGTTTTTTTTTTTTTAAATACTCATTAATTTCGTCTGATGACAAAATCATCGTAACCGAAAGAATACGGAGACGCCCATTGCATTATTATCTAGCGATGTAAGAGGGTAACTAGCGATGTAACTGTGCCAGCGTTCGAATCCCGCGGGCACGTACCAATTTTTCTATTGAATACGTAACAAATGTTCATGAAGTATCGGAAGCCATGACATGACAGTAACGATAAAGGAACAACATCGTATAATAAAAATTAAACCCGCAAAAATTATAATATGCGTATTTACTGGTGGATGTCTTGTGAGCCCGCCCGGGCAGGTACCATCACCCTGTCTATTTCTGCCACGAAGCAGTACTTAATGCGTTTCGGTTTAAAGATAGGGCAGCCGTTGTATAAGTGAGACGTATAACTCTCTCATGTTTCAAGATGGATTTCCACCCTTTACGTTGTGGATGCTTATGAGCTCCGATAACCACTTAATACCAGATGGTCCGCGAACTCACCCACTCATCTAAGCAATAAAAACAGTATGATTTCATTTAAGAAAGGTTATACATTTTATTACAAAACTATGCACAACCATTTTAATCAGACATTGTATGTCTTCAATTTTACAACAATCTAAATGAATTTTCGTAGAAAAGTGAATCGTACATGCTAAAATAAACTGTTAATCGAAATACTTAAGAAAATACAATAACATGAATGGTTTTATGATAAATGGGATTTTATTATCCTTCTATAACGTTATACCAGTGAGCAATGCAATACGTGATGAGAGTTCGTCAAAATCGTAACCAAATATTTTTTTTAATGTTAGTATCCACTACTTAGTATTTGGTAGGCAGCGGCTTGGCCCTGCTCCTGGCATTGCTGAAGTCCATGGACGACGGTAACCACTTACCATCAGGTGGGCTGTACGCTCGTCTGCCTTCAAAGGCAATAAAAAATAATATATATATATATCACTGATGTTCCTAAGGCTCAACAAGGATATGTGGAATTTGCTAGAAGCTGGCTAAGCCTACCATGATCCAATGTCCTCGAAACGCATCGAACCGCCAGAACTGGAAGCATATCGCTAGGAAGGCAATCCTCGGAAGCATGGTTGACCCAACGGATTCTTCTGCGTATACATTGTCAGCGCAACCACGACGACTCTGACAAAAGCGTCAAACTAAGAAGAAGCCCGAACGAATCTCCGAAACAAACCTTTATTTTGGGCCAGGGACCTAATCTCCAACGAGATACTCGTTGTACGCGCCTAAGGGTAAAAAATTGCGGCTGCTCTAACCGTTAAAATGAGAACGCATGAAAAAATATATATGGAAACCATAAAATGTTTCCTCGTTATAATCAAATTATGTAAAATTGGACAGCCCGCGTTTTTAAAAACCGTTAACAGAAAAATCCGAGGCTCTTGTGGTACTTAATAGGCGTGAAACGAGTTTCTCGGTCTCTGTTTCTTCAACAAATTTTAATTAGGCTCAAACCGCACCGCGAACTCTCATCTTTATTTCGCCTTCGAGTATTCCAGCGTACAACGCTCCCATCGAGAAAATTTGAATCCGAACGATAAAAATACAAGGAAAACTTCAAAAAATCACAAAATACATACAAACAACCTAGCCTCTTTCAAAATTGAAATATCAAAATGAAACGGTTTTGATGAAATTTGTTAATGATATGAACAGTTTTTAATAGCATGATAAACATTAATTTAAATCAATAACTAACTAAGTATATTCAGGGGTGCAGCGCACATTGAGAGACTTTGTGGGCACCCCTTTACTATTCAGTAACTTCAGGCTCAGCTTCAAGAGCTTCGGGTCACTGTGTCTGTGCTGTTGCAGCAGAATAGGTCTTCGACGCTCCCATAGCAGAAATTCGGGTATCATTCGTGGTCATGGCATTCGTCGTCGGCAAGATTAGAAGATTGGACTCGAAAATGGCTCTTCGGTTTCCCCGAGAAGATGCCAGCGACGATGTTTGCCATTGTAGCTTCAACGAAGTCACAATGGAGCAGCACATACTCGCGGACTGCCCCACCTGGAATGGGCAGCTTGTCACTATCGGCTATCGCAGCAAATAGACTCGGAAGCGATCACTCCATACTCTTGTAAAAGGAGGTGATGGAGCGAAAGAGAGAGAGAAAGCTCTTCCTCAGAAAGTTTACACACTGATTCACCGCCGCCGAACCGGAGAACTTAAGAGAGATTTAGTTGTGCTCCGGCCGCTGTAAGAGGCGGCCTACCCCGGTGATGTTCATGAGGTGACCGGAGGAGATAAGAGAGCATGCGACGACCTACTCGTAGACAATGTAGTTCAGGGCCCTGAAACTGCGATACTTTAAGACAAATATTTTGTTTGTATGGAAACTAGCGACATCTTGTAGCGGATCCCCCTAAACTTATATGTTGTTAAAGTTAAGGCATCTAATTATTGTATAACTAAATACAGAAAATAAAAATTTAATAAATTATAAAAGTCTTAATTTGTTAAAGAAAAAATAATGAAATTTTATCAATTTGTGGCTTCTGAAAATTTACAAAATCCTTCATTAAAAATAAAATATAGGATTGGTAATATGTTACGGCCATCTACAGGAGCAATGAGAAACTAATCGAAGCGAAGCCATCTAGTGGCCGACGCCCGTAAACAGTTTTGTTGAGTGCTTGAGTTGCTTGTCTATAACTAATTTATGTATATTATTTAAGATGTAGTTGTGATCTCTGACAAAAAAGAGCGGCCGGTTGGCGGTGTTGGCAGGGTTGAACTCGGAAGACTGGTTTTTGGTTCAGCAGGGTATTCCGGGAAACTAGCGGCAGATGCAAAGCTAAAAATAGCATTTCTTTTAAACACAGTACTTATATCAACATTCTTGTTGCAAGACATTTCTGTAATTTCAATTTCCAAAAACGCTATCTCGACAGCTTTACTCCGTTATCGGATAAACAACACAAGCCGAAAGTTCTTGTTTGCACGATTAATAAAGTAAACTGTTTTCTAGTTAGTATTCATGGTGTTCAACTAATTTCGTATTCATGTTGCGGAATAAAATGAAATATGGACTATTGAACGTGAATTCGAATACAAGGTGACTCAGAAATTTTGGATCTTTGTTGGGCTTGTCTTTTTGTCAGCACTTTGTTCATGAGTTTTCTATTTTTACGTTCACTTTAAGAGTTAAATATTTTTCATCACATCGTTTACTAGGGACATCCCTATTTTGCATCCGCATACGTTGTATCCTTTTCTTTACTAATTTGAGCCTAACCTTACTAACTTCCTCAAAATATTGAAAAGTATTGAAATTAATTTTTAAAGTAAATTTGATGTACCAACCCTGCTTACTGAAACAAGGACAAGAAAGAGAAACAGAACAGCTCATTAAAGGTTAAAATACATCTGTCTCAATCTGTGAATTTTACGATTGCTTCACAGCAAAATTGACATGACGTATACCCCTAGGCAGCACTCATCTGTACGGGCTCACATGACGTCCTAACATTAGTAATTACGAATAAATTTATAGATTTTTTATTATTAGCCGTAAGTGAATAAGTGCTAGGGGTCCTTACAAAATTTGGTATCTGCTTGTCGGGCTCGGCATAGTCGCATTGCTAGATATTGATACATGGGGTATCTCGATTTTAGGTCACAGTCGATTCATAAATTCACTATTACAGCAATTTTTAAGATCTCCTTAACGAATAGAGTCCGTCAACATTTTACTGTCAAACACGGTTACTCATAAAATATGTGCTGTCTCAGAAGTAACGTCCGTTTCGACCTTATCATAAAGTAAAGGTGGATAATATTTTTTTGTGCTAAAGGAAACTGCTACGTTGGCTACTCCCTAAATATTACGACGCTAAAAACACTTCAACCATACAATAATTTGTAACTGAACGCATCGAAACTTTTTTATTATTTTAGAACACACATTTTATTGCACAGGAATCCATTTATAATATTACCTGAATTTAAAACTATCTTTAAATGTTGACAAGACTCAACGTGCCTACGGGTCATAACCTTGGTCGACACTGACGTCGTGATTCTTAGCGTCACTTCATATATTATCTGTATCACTAATGTGCTGTGAAGATTTGTGGCCCTGTATGCGGAATCTGTTGGGGCTATCTGTGTTTTAGAATTTCCCTTTTTACACAAAACATTTAGTCTCCCGGTCTTGCGAACTCGTCCAAGTGGGTACCAGTCACTGCATTTGCGTAATGCGTTTCGGTTTGCATAGTTGGACAGCCGCTATGCAGGAATTGCGGTACCCAAGTGCCTCAATCGATAAATAAAAGACCAAAACTTTTGTATAAAATAAACTTAAAACAACCAAAAGGAATCCGTCCGACGGGGGACACATCAAAGGAAAAACAAAATTGTTGTTTCTATTTAATTCCGAGCATTTTCATATTTATCTACCTTTCAAACCTTCTCTGGACTTCCACAAATAATTCAAGACCAAAATTAGCCAAATCGGTCCAGCCGTGCTCGAGTTTTAACGAGACTAACGAACAGCAATTCATTTTTATATATATAGATAGATAGATAGATAATAGGTAATATTAAACTAACCAAAAATATGTTCACTTGAAAATGAAAGTGAAAAATATTATGTGAAAGTTTTTATTTTCGTCTCGTTCGAGAGATCATGTTTTTTTTCCATAATTGGTTTTTCTCCTATCTTGTTCTTGACTTCAAATTTGTTTTCTTTGTCGAATCGAAATCTTAGGATGTTCGATCCATCTTTACATATTTGTTAAATGAACGAGGCTAACTCACTAATTAAGATTGTTTGTTATTGATAAGAAATTAATGCTTTTATCCAACTCTTCTTAAAAGATAATTTCACCATCTTTTTCATAATTTTTTTTATCGCTTAGATGGATGGACGAACTCACATCCAACCTGGTGTTAAGTGGTAACTGGAGCCCATAGACATCTACAACGTAAATACGCCACCCACCTCGAGATATAAGTTCTAAGGTCTCAATATAATTACAACGGCTACCCCACCCTTCGAACCGAAACGCATTACTGCTTCACGGCGGAAATAGACGGGGGGGTGGTACCTACCCGTGCGGACTCCCAAGAGGTCCTACCACCCGTGAAGTCAGCTTCGAAGCAGTATGAAGGATGGAACACTCATTACATCACACAATTGAAAAGTGTGCTGTCGATAGTTTCCACTAACCACTAAACACTATCGAAACAGATCGAAAACCCATTCATTCATCTTATAAATAAAATAAAAACTTTTACAACAAGCTGTATAATTACTAATCAGCAGACTCAGATGGAGATTTTCTTCTTATATTTCCACCATATCACTTCTCCCCTTTTGGTAGCATTTAAATTTCTGGTACAAGAGATTTCCAATATTGTTTTTTAATGCTAGATAGTCGTATCGTTTCGTTAACAGCCAGACAAACATTTTAATTAAGATCTTGTTAAGATTAAGATCTTGTGATCACAATATGTCCAAAGTATATTGTGGAGATGTAATGACATCATTAAAATAATACCATTCGAATTTTCTACACAAAATATCAGCTAGAAATATATAAATTTGAAACCATCGAATTGTCTCAACAATGTGCAGTCTTAAAAGACATTTAACGTTCCATTAATTTTCATTGTTCACACAAACGTTTCACATCTAGAACAATGCGTACTCCTTACATTGCAAGCGTACCCTCGTACTTAAACAAAACAACCGTGAACAACAAAAACGGATATGTTTATGTTTATTTAAGAGATAAACACTTTTGCAAATGCTTGTTGTTTACTAAACGTCACTATTCATGTTAATACGGAGCGAACAACAAGCCTAATGTAGCAAGTTGAAGACTTTTACACTTCGAACATCATTCAGAATATTTTCAGAGTTGGCTCATTCATAGTCATGAGTTGCGAATAGATAATTTTCGGTATGCTTTTTTTCTTATATTTTTTTTGCCATGAGTTTATATAAGTGTACAAATTACGATCTCGATTATTGAAATGGCCTGTGTAGAGCTTGAGCGATTCATTGTTGTAAGTGTGTACAGACCTCCTGATGCGTTATATGATTCTTTTGAAAATATTTTGGAAAATGTATTGCTAAAGCTTTCTGTCTCTAATAAACAAATTTTTGTATGTGGTGATTATAATATCAATCTTTTAGAAAACACAAATACCACTATTAGATTCAGAACATTGTTAAAGTCATATAACCTCCCAAACTTATTTCTAGAGCCTACTAGGACAACGACCACATCGGCAACATGTTTAGATAACATATTTACAAATGTAACACCGATTAACAAAAAAATTATTAATCAATTAACATCAGACCATAGTGGACAATTTGTGTCTTTTGAATCTATTATGAATTCTAAAGATAAAAATACTCTTGTGATTGTTCCTATTAATAAAAAACGAATTGAGAAGTTTAGAAATAATATTAAGCAAGAACATTCAGAAATTATTTATAACAAAAACCCAAATTTATCATACCAGAATATGTTTGAGAGAATTAATATGGTCTTTACTGATGTATTTATTCCTAAAACTGTAACATTAAAAAACAAAACGGTGTTCAGCGAGTGGGCCACCACCGGAGTGTACAAAAGTAGAAAAAAATTGTATGATCTGTACTCTGAAAAAGCTTATAATAATGATGAAACATTTCATCAATATGTCAGGAACTATTCCAAACTATTTAGAAAAGTTTGTTTAGCGGCAAAATCTTTACATTTAAGTGATTTAATCAAAAATGCCCCTGACAAGATAAAGATGACTTGGAACATCATTGGTAGAGAAAGTGGAAAAGTCAGAAATAGCCATCAAGAATTCTCGTTAAAAATAGACGATAAATTGGTAACTAGTCATGAAGATGTGGCTAATGCTTTTGAAAAGTTTTTCTCTGACATTCCAGTTTCAACTACCACATCTCTAAATTCATCCCCCACAGCAGCTGAAATATTATTGCATAACCATGTCAAGAAATGCAATGAAATTTTTAAATTTAAGAAAATTAATTCAAACAATATGATAAAAAGTTTTAATAGCCTTAATGTAAAAAATACAGCTGACTTGTGGGGAATATCAGTAAAGGTTTTGAAGTCTGTAATAGACATTATTGCTTCTCATCTTGTTAGTATTTTTAATGATTGTATTAAGTGTGGTGTATTTCCTGACTTAATGAAACATAGTAAAGTGATTCCTCTTTTTAAATCTGGTAGTACTGATGACCCCTCTAACTATAGACCTATTTCAGTACTCCCTACGTTGAGTAAAATCTTTGAAAAAATTATTTTGACGCAACTTTTAGAACATTTCAATTCAAATAACCTGCTTCATAATAAACAATTCGGGTTTACAAGGGGTCGCTCTACAACTGATGCAGGTGCTTATCTAATCAAAAATATATTTCAATCTTGGGAGGAATCGCATGATTGTCTTGGAATTTTCTGTGACTTATCCAAAGCATTTGACTGTGTTGAACAGGAAACATTGGTGAGGAAACTACATCACTATGGTATTAGGGATGGTGCATTGGAACTTATTACTTCCTATTTATCAGGAAGGATACAAACAGTAGATGTGAAAGGAAATAGATCTTCAGGCACCACGTTGAAAATGGGTGTACCTCAGGGTTCCATTTTGGGTCCTTTTTTATTTCTAATATATATAAACGATTTGCCTAGTTTTATTGAGTCCCGACACGAGGTCGTATTATTCGCAGATGATACATCTTTATTATTTAAAATTAAACGACAATTACAAGTCTATGACGAAGTGAATGATGCGATTTCGTGTGTGGTTCATTGGTTCCGTATCAATAACCTATTATTGAATAGTAAGAAAACGAAATGTATTAAATTTACTTTAAAATGTATTAAATCATCTTTAAATGTGAGACAAGTAGATAGTAATGTAATTGTTTCTGAGGAATCATTGGAGCTTGTTGAGTCAACCGTATTTCTTGGTATAACAGTGGACTCCAAACTGCAGTGGGGACCTCATATTCATAAATTGGCGAGTAAGCTTAGCTCTGCAGCATACGCAGTAAAAAAAATTAGAATGTTAACAAATGCGGACACGGCTCGTTTAGTTTACTTTAGTTACTTCCACAGTGTCATGTCCTATGGCATTTTGCTATGGGGCAATGCGGCCGATGTAGAAATGATATTTATTCTGCAGAAAAGAGCTATACGTGCTATTTATAACATGCACTCAAGGGAATCCCTGAGGGAAAAATTTAAAGAAATTAAAGTTCTCACTATGCCATCCCAGTACATCTTTGAAAATTTGTTGTATGTTCGTAAACATATTGAGGAGTTTCCTAAGATGTCGGACATACATAATAGAAATACTAGGAACAAACACAAGCTTGTTGTGCCGATGAGTAGGTTACATAAGATACGAAATTCATTCGGGTGTTTGTCTGTGCGCCTGTACAACAAAATCCCACAAGATGTTCAGAACCTACATATACATAGGTTTAAGAAAACTATTAAAGAACATCTGTGCAATAAAGCTTACTATAAAGTCAATGATTATCTAGAAGATTGCACAAAGTGGGAATGAGTTGCTCGCTCCGGGAATTTCAATATTGTAAAATTGTTATGTTATAATTACTTATTGTAATATGAATATTTAAAAAAAAAAATATTTAAAATAAAAATCTAATATTTAAAAAAAAAAAAAAAAAACATGCCCGCTGAGTTTCTTGCCAATTCTTCTCAGGACGGAGGCTAATTCTTGTGAATTGGCGGTAATTCTTTTGACGTTCAACAAGTATGTACTTTCATTTATGTTGAATAAAACTTTTTTGATTTGATTTGATTTGATTTGATCTTTTATTTAAACATTTTAGCCGCGTAAAAATAAATTAGCATAAGCATAAGTGATCTTTTTTTTTGTTTTTTGTTTATACATATTGCAAATATATTTTGTTTATCTCGAAAATGATTCTAACGGCTTGGTATTTTATTTTCCTTGAAAAAACTGCGATTGTTACCAAAAACATCTTTATAGCCCCAGCACGTAAATCCCTAAGATGCTCGCATTGTTGCTAATTTTAGGAAACTGGTACGAGTTAAAACTTTATAAATCGCCATTACAAAATACTATTAACAAACTACTAAAAATATTTCTTTGTATAAATTGTATTTCTATGTATAATTATTACCTACAAAATGAAATTTGGAAAGAAAGTTTAGTTAGGACACCGGCTTTAGCATGTCTGAGAAAAATATAAAATACAGTAAAGATACAATGAAATTCTAATGTAATTTGATCAAGAAATTTGAAACAAATTTTAATGTTAGCTCAAGTCTAGCAGTTAATTGATTCTGACGAAGTCTCAGGTGTACTAAGAGCACAATAAAAGTTACTGTAACAATTTATTGAATTATTATAAAATAGAATTAGCTTTAACTTTATAGCTGCAATAGTGCTGCGTACCTTAAAAGGATAAGATCGTCGATGATGATAAGTCTTTATAATTGTTCATGACTGACTTCCACGGTGAAGGGATCTTTTTTTATTTATTGCTTAGATGATAATAGGATAATATAGGATATAGGATAATAGGTTAAGGATGATAAAATATGATAACGTCGTGTAATAAAAATGAAACCAGCAAAATTATAATTTGCGCAATTACTGGTGGCAGAACGTCTTGTGAGTCCGCACGAGTAGGTACCACCACCCCACCTATTTCTGCCGCAAAGCAGTAACGCGTTTCGGTCTGAAGGGCGGGGCAGCCGTTGTATTGTTAAAACTGAGACCTTGCAACTCATGTCTCGAGATAGGTTGCATTTACGTTCGACCCCTCTTGGGCCCCAAGCCTTAACTTCTGCTGTCATCGACTCCCAAATATCCCTAGCGCACCTCTAGGTACTTGAACTACGTAGGAGGTACGGCCACGGCTCGATTCCGATGAAGAAGAAATAACCTCGCACAGAAAAAAATCTAACCAACGAACTTTAGTAAATCTTCCTATTATGTTTTTGCTGCAAACCAGACATATACTTTAAAAGATGGAAAACAGCCATTGTATAATACATTTGAGTCAACCGCCTCATGTCTCAAGGCTGTGATCTCGATTTTTGATTATAGTGGACAGTGAACTGTTCAAGAATCTAGTGCAATACAAAATACAACGAATACCATAGAACAAAATCTCTCCATTTCGGACCAAATTTAGGACAGAGTGATGCCCCCTCCACATTAGAATACTTAGGCTTAAGATTTGGACAAGATCAACTCGTATTGATTTGCAATAAACCGTTCAATTATGAATCAGCAAATTCGACTATAACTACCTACCCTATCAATTCTCTTCTTGTGGCAGCATCCATTACAGCTCTACTTATTTGGACCCAAGTTCTCATGCCTTCCAGTTTGTAAAGTAGAATAGCAATTATTCCAACGCATTAGCTACAATGGCTTCAAATAACAGTTTAATTAAGTATTTAGACTCCAACCAAGAGCCATGATAATAAAGCGTGCACCTATTACTGGAGTAGTTGCATTGGTTATTTTCAAACCACACACGATAGAACTTACAGTACCTAATGAGTACCTAATTGATGTAAATACATGACGGCGAAGAACTGCAAACACCCAAACAATAATTTAAATCAATATTCTTTTCAGTACAGAAATACATTCTAATGTTGAAATTCCGAATTTGAGAAATTGCATCGATGCGTTTAAAAGAACGTGATTTGAAATACTTGTCACTGTCCTTGCTTACAGTACTTTCAAGGCAATGCATAGTCAACATGCGAAGAGAACCTATCAAATAACACATATAAAATATTATAGTGCCATAAGTGACTTTTACTATCTTATTTTACCGTTTTTCTTTTATTTTGTTAAACTTTGAATTTTTTTGATAGGTATTCAATGTGTATCACTCAAAGCCTGAATTAATACCGATTTAATTAAAGCAGATTTTCTTGGAAAAAATAACACTAAAATCCAACGTTCAAGTCATTTATTATAAACATCCAAATTAATTATAATAAACTTGTGGCTAAAACCTTGGGGCGTCGTTAGTAAATTATGGTTGTTTATTCCTTGGTTATAGAATTTTAAAATAAGTTTAAATGGCTCTATGTTGTAATTTGTGCACTTTATTTAAGCCTTTTAAGACTATTACAAATAACGTCCTTACACTTTCATCAAATCCAATAACTTTTACATTAGTCGCCTTCAACTCTAACACTAGGAGCAGGCTTAGGGACCCCGGTAACCGTACTCGTCGAACTCGACAAGAAGTTCGACGTGCAACCTAACCCATGCATTAACCGGTAGATAGTAGATTCATTCGCGAAGCAGCTTTTCTTGAGTTGCTAGGTCTCCTTTGGAGGCGCTCGGGAAGCTGATAACAAATCCCACTCTTCCTGGCTGAGCCTTTGCCTGCTCACCTGTCGAGAAACTGGAGAGACCTCCGGGCCACGAGTAATCGCTCTTCTTCTTCTTTCTTTCCTATTACCCTCTCCTGGGGTGTAGGGCTCGAATCAAATCCTTCCATTTACATCGGTCTTGGGCAGTCTGTTCTATCTCATCCTAATCCCTCGTTCATAAAAAAACCAAAGTTATCAACTTTATTTTATTCACAATGATTTATAAAAAATATATAATAAAAAAATATGCTATTTTTTGTACGTTATTACAAAGTTAAGTCGTACACTGTGTGCATTACTAATCAAAATCTTACGTTACGGACGTTTTTTCCCGGTTAGGGTACCCCTCCGCATCGTCCTGTCACTGTATATTCATTTTCGAAAACATCCCCAAAATATGTTATTATGTATATGCAGCGTTCAAGATCGGGTTATATAAATCTTGTTTCATTTCAATCTATTTTAGTTTCATAGGATGAATATACTCGCATAGGCTGTGAAAGACAGACAGAAGAGGTGACATAGTTAACGTAGTTAAGTTAACGTGGGTTAACGTGATGACACTGCTCCATCAGATTTACGGAACCCTATAAACAACATGATTTCATTAAGAACATACGGATTAAATTGATAAATTAAATTCTAGCTCCGCCTAGAGAAATGAACCGGAAATCTTGTCATGTCAATCAAAATATTTCGGGGGAAACGTTTGATCGGCCGAAATGAGCCTTTTTTTTATTTTTTAAAAGAGACATATACCTATTAGGTTAAGTCGGCTAAATGAGATGAAAATGATAAAAATCAGGAAATCATTACTATTTTTTTATTTTCATAATGACCAAAACAACAGACTTTCATTTTAGAAAAGTGCAATATGATGGTACACCCCCGTGAGGATTAGCAACACCAGACACAAGTTCCCAAGAATATACATTGACCAGATTTTATACCAGCTTTAAATTTGTCTTTGTAAGTCTAACTCCTGCTTAATTATTGCGATCAGGTAGCTTTAATAGTTGAATCAGTGTAATTAAACATTAATTTAACAAAAGCATTGTTTCAAGTAATATCGCCAACTTCAGGATCTTAAAGATATTTCTTCTAATTATGTAACACATTGACATACTTTTAGGAAATATGATTTTCCTACTATGACTTTTTCTATTTTTGAGTCCTTAACTCATCTGATTGTATGAAACTTGGTATATTCATATTATGTAACATAGGTGGCGAGAGTAATTTAAAGAAATCTATGTTTCTTAAATAATTAGCGATAAACACAGCGGGGCGTGACCGGTTTTTTTTTATTGCGAAATAAAGTCTGCAATCTTAATCATTAACAATATTCCAAACCCCAACCACTATGCATCGTGATTTCAATTCAAAATGAAGCAGTTACATTAACATTTAGCCGCTTTGTTCACTTTCCAAGTGCCTCTATTCTGAAGCCCTGGAGTATTTTAGACCGTCTGAATACAAGGCGTTGTTTTGTTTTCTAATTTCCTGGTAGGAAGCCTAGTTGGGTACTTGACGGTGTTCCGGCCAAATTGCCACTCGGTGAGATGACGCGGAGTTACTGCAGACTTCACGAAATGAGAACATTTGAAACCGACGCGCCACCTACTGTACTTACTTTATTTTAGAACTGTAGACGAATCTCGTATAGATAGATGCAATAATTTAAAAGTGTACACATAAAAAATAATGCAGTATTTTTGTGGCTTGATTCTCACCCAGGTGCAAATCGTTATAAAGCCAAAGATCCGTCTGTTTGCAAGGCACTATTACATTTGCACAAAATATATCAATCAAATGGCCTTCAGAATTGAAATGAGCAGAATTATTCACCCTGTACATAGGAGTATATACACTATAAATAGAACGATGTCTCGTTTAAAAAATATCAGAAATTTAATTGTGACTTGATCTAGTTATAAATCCAGTAACCACTTGACATCAGACAAATCGTCGCGTTGAGCCATCTGGGGAAATAAAAAAATGAATCAACAAACAAATTATTATTTCAGCTTGAAGTCGATTTTTAATTAAAATTTCTTGAAAATGTTCGTAAAATTTTAGACAATAAATGTTTTTGAAATTTAAATATTTTAATAACTTTCTTTCGCAGCCTGAATTTAGAAAAATTTTTGAAGATTTAGAAAATAGCAAATAATAAGCCCTTTGAGCAATTCATTCAAATATTATTTTGTACCAACAACGTACTTCAGTAGCACTTGGCTATCGTCCAAAAGCTTAACAGCCCTAAAATAAAGTTTTCAACTTATAATATCCATGTTTTATTACATATTAACATTGAATGTAGGACGATATTAATATTCATTAAAAATGTATGATAATATGTTACCCATGTCCCTGATATTAACTTAATATTAATAGAACCATAGAAAAAGCAGCTCCTAACGCTTTGTGTGGGTTTAATGCAATTAATTATTTAAATATAACTAGAGTGGATTTGGTTTTTGCCACTGAAACGTGTCTCATTTATACTATTTCATTTCGTTTTCTACTTCTAATAAAACATAAATTTTACAAAAAAATACAGGGTTTGCTCATGTCCATTATGTTTTATTTGACAATCGTCATCAGGGTGTTATAAAATTCTTCCACCCCGAAAATCTTATCCCTGCGCCATGACAAAAAACAACCACATACCACATTAAATTATAGATTTTCGTTCTTCAGTCAAATAGAACAAAGATATTCACACAGTCTGAACTCGACTTCATTTTTCTAGATGACGACAATAAAAGTTGACAGCACCAATCAATCTAACACTAGAGACTCGAATACATCGTACAAGACGTCAATGCTCAATGCAGTAAGTGAATTCGCATAAAGAGACAGAAGCGCGAAAAAGAATTTCACACGTCACGCATCACTGCTGGAGGTATCCGATCACGTGAGAAGCTCAAGGATGTATGGAAATTTTATGGAGACACATTGTACCCACTCAACTTGCTTCACGACGAGCGGTTTCTGTACATCGTTACGTATTCACTTCTTTATTTCTTGTTTCCACGCTGTGCCTTCGAAGGAAACAATGGTATCCATTTGGACGGTTAAGCTCGAAGAGGATGCGAGTAGTGAGCGGGAATCGAATTTGAGCAAATTGTACGTGCGCGCTCCGAAATACGAGAAGCCATGACACTTTTATCTCAAATATTTTTGCTAAGGAGAAAATCACGTTTCACTAATTTCGTTTATTCTGTCTTTGTGGCTCCAAAACTTGGGGCTGTTTCGTAAATGTATGGAGAAATACACTGTTAGCGTTTATGATGTTGGATGTCTTTACAAATAAATACCTATATATAAATCTACAGTGGTTTTTACGGATGTTCCGTTATAACTACTGAACCATGCAGCTGATTGACTTGAAACTTGGTATCTACGCAGAAAATACACGTAGTTAATGGATAGGCTAATATTTATATGAGTGTTGGACTCCCTACACCAGTTGCGGGGGCGTTAATGATGAGAATCTTTGTGGGGGTGAGAAATAATAATGTTAATTTTAAATGCCCAGCGAAGCGGACGGGTACAGCTAGTATTACTATGAATTCGTGATTTATTATGCATAATAGTATATAGTTGTTTTACTATACATGGTTTTTTTTATTGCTTTGATTGCTAGACGAGCTCACAGCCCGCCTGGTGTTAAGTGGTTACTGGATAGTTACATTCCGGTAAATTAATTTTATGCTTGTAATTATTATTTTTCTTGATCGATTTCTCGTGTCCGTAACTTGCGAGCGCCGACGATCTTCTGGACTCCGATTTTTCAGGTATTGCGGATATTAAAATATGTACTAATAATGTACATAGAAAATTTATAAAAAGACATCTCAGTAACGTCAAGTAATTCTTTAATAGTCAGACCAAGAGACACATTTTCTGGTGGCAGGACCTCTGATTCCGTAAGGGTAGGTACCACCACCCTGCATATTTTCTCCGTGAAGTAGTAATTCGTTTTTCAGGTTGAAGGGTGGGGTAGCCGTTGAAACTATACTGAGACCTTAGAGTTTATATCTCAAGGTGGGTGGCGCATTTACGTTGTAGATGTCTATGGGCTCCAGTGACCACTTAACACCAGGTGCGCTGTGAACTCGTTCACCCATTTAATCAATAAAAAAAATATTAAGACACGATATTAATAGTCTTTATTTAACGATCTTAAGTAAAAATAGTATCAAAACTGACTGGTTATAGCATTACAATTTTCTTGCGCGGAAGTTTCTATTGGAGCTTGAGAGCATTCGATGTGCTAAGAATATGGTAAACATATAATACATCTAGGATTGGTAAGAACGGAACGTGTGAAAAGAGTGTGGAACGGAGCGTTAAGATGTGAGTGAGAGAAAACGGAAAGAAAGGGAGAAGAGAATGACAGAGAAAAGGAAGATGGCGAAGACGGTTAAAAAAAAAGAGCAAGGCGTAATGAAAGTGTAAATTAATTTCTAAATTATTATTATAACAGAAGATTTTGGAACAGTGAAAGTTTTATTTTATACGCTGCGATCCCTATTCTACATACATATACTATACCCATGTAAAATGATTCTAGTAAATATTTTTCATTCGTATAGAAATGATTCACACTCGTTTTGATTAAAAAATAAAGTACACTTTCACGGTATTGAAATATTTCGAAGCTCTCTGCAAACAGAGTTTGGTATTTTGCTTTGTGTGTGGTCAAACGCATATTTCACGGATATTACACATCCGGGAGGCTATTCTAGTAAACCGGTATGAAACGTGCGAGATATCGAACGTAGTTATTAACTCGAACAGAAAATCGTTCTGATAGCGATTGGATTGGAAGCATTTAGCAAAGAAGATCAAAACACTCTGCTGATCTTCAAGAACACGTTGAAGGAATAACATCGTGTAATAAAAATCAAACCCGCAAAATTATAATTTTCACAATTACTGGTCTTAGGACCTCTTATGAGTCCGCAAGGGTAGGCAGAAATAGGCAGGGTGGTGGCATATGGCATATTGGCACCTTGCCTATTTCTGCCGTGAGGCAGTAATGCGTTTCGGTTTGAAGGGTGGGGCTACCATTGTAACTATACTGAGACCTTATAACTTATATCTCAAGGTGGGTGGCGCATTTACGTTGTAGATGTCTATGGGCTCCAGTAATCACCTTAGCACCAGGTAGGCTGTGTGAGTTCGTCCTCCCATCTAAGCAATAAAGAAAAATAAAGTTCATAATATATGAATTTTTGGCGCATTGCAAAATGCATTAAAGGGCAATCGTGTAAAGTGGATGGACCATTAAGCAGTCATAAAAATGATTCTGTGGAGTCAGAAAGACAGCTAAAGAATCCGAGGACGTGCGATCGCTAAGTGGTTAGATCAGTGATTCTCAACCACTGATCCGCGGCACTTTTGTGTGCCGCCAAATTTCAAAAGTGTGCCGCCAAATTTTGCGAATATATAATGTTAATATTATTAAATTATATCATTTTAAAAGAAAAATATTTTAAACATAAATATATTATATTTAAATCCACAAAAAAAAATTATAGTATATTTATTATTATTATATTATTATTTATTAATTATTAGTTTATTTCGTATATTAAAATTTTTTGATAAACTATTTATGCAGTGTGTTGTAATAAGTAAATAATTATTTTTATCTTTTTTTTTTGTGTGCCGCCAAATTTTGAAATCGTTAAATATGTGCCGCAACAAAAAAAAAGTTGAGAATCACTGGGTTAGATGATGTTAATAGGAGTATAAAATGAAAGATGTTATAGCAAGTAACTAAAACGTTATTTAGCTGAAAAACAAAAGAAAAATATTGTTCTAGTAGGCCATGGGTCGAATAGGACTACAGAGCCAAAAACGATAATGATTATACATTAAATATATGTTTTATTAGCATAGCTGTTTAACCAAACTCACTGCTACTTTATGTTCAGACATAAGGATAAACTCTGCTGCATTGAACTGTAATTTGAAGGATGGGATAGTCATTATACATATGAATAACTCTCTTAATCATTAAGAATATGATTATAAGGCAATTAAGACGTCGATCAATTCTCTTTTTTTATTGCTTCGATGGGTGGATGAGCTCACCGCACCCCTGGTGTTATGTGGTTACCGGAAAACATGTACATACATACATCACATACCCGTTTTGCAATAGCTAATACCCATCTTCTTTGTTGACGCAAAAAACATTAGATTCTTCTTTTTTTTTATTGCTTAGATAGGTGGACGAGCTCACAGCCCACCCGGTGTTATGTGGTTGCTGGAGCCCATAGACATCTACAACGTAAATACGCCACCCACCTTGAGATATAAGTTCTAAGGTCTCAAGTATAGTTACAACGGCTGCCCCACCCTTCAAACCGAAACGCATTACTGCTTCACGGCAGAAATAAGCAGGGCGGTAGCACCTACCCGCGCGGACTCACAAGAGGTCCTACCACCAGTAATTACGCAAATTATAATTTTGCGGGTTTCATTTTTATTACACGATGATATTCCTTCACCGTGGAAGTCAATCGTGAACATATTATGTTGAGTACGTATTTCATTTATTCAGTTCAGTACTCGAATTGGGTGAAATTATTAATTTAAGGTTTCCGAAATTACCCAGCTACATATTATATTACATCAATAAATAAGAAAAACTTGTTTGAATCTATCTAGACTTAACTAACTTAACATTCAGAAACTTTGTATAAAATATACTCTATTTGCCAAATGCATTTGTAAACGCGCTTATTTTTAAGGTTGTATTTACTTCAATGACCCAATCCCAATAGGCAGCTAACGGATTAAGAAATAACAATTTCAACTCACAAGTCCTGTATTAATTTTACCCAATGAACCCAATTAAAATTTATTGCGTTGACAGAAGAAAATTTAATTAAACTTATTTAAAATGTATTTTAATTACCACTCATTGTTAATGTTCTCAATAAATTAACGGAATACGTAATCAATTTTGTTGTAATTAAACAAAAGAAGATTCAAATTATCTATATATTAATACGCGAAGCAAAAACTTTGTATCCCTTTTTACGAAAATTGTGCGGACGGAGGAGTATGAAATTTTTCACACTTATAGAGAATATAGAGAAGAAGTGCTCAATGCTAATATTTTTTTAAAATTATACATAAAAAATACATTAAATCAATAAAGAAAACATTAAACACACTACATACCATGTACTTGACGCACACATGCATGCATACTATTTATTGTCAAACTTTTATTCTTGACGTCTGTTGTCAAATTGAGAATAAATTAAATATTGTTTGTCTTTGTTAATATTTTTATAGTGTAGTCTTGGCGAAATTTGTGATTATAGAAGTATAAAATACAATCATAGTACTCGTAGTGTACAAACTTACAATTCCAATTAATTATAGTCGAATTTCGACTACTGCAGGACCTCTAGTTGTTTTAATTGTTTATTTTCATTTTGACACTTAAGGCTTTGATAGTTGTAGCGGGACTGAATGTAAACCTTCACTGGTAGCTGTGCTAGATGTTTCTGACGTGAAACAATTGTAGCTTCTGACATTCCTTTGAGAGTCCCATATCAGTTACACAAGATAATTACAAATTTGACCTCATGTCTTAAGGTGGACAGCACCATTCTCATTTTCATGTCATGGGCCACTTAAAACCAAAAGGAGCGTGACATGGTCCAGTCACCTACACAACAAAATAAAAGACAAAAGCAAAAAATGTTTTGCCTTTGCACGAGACGAGCCTACGCCCTATCTCATGGTAAGTTGTCAGCGTCGATCATCGACATCAGCAATGCTTGAGGCACAGCCAAAGCCATCGCCTACGGACTCATCCGTCGTTTTAAAATTTCTTTAGAACACAACAAAATATACTCCTCATTGTTTGAATTAATTATTAATGCAAATATATAGATGAGCACACCCAAGAACGCCTTTATACTACAACGTTGTCTTTCAACTTGATTTATGAGATCAAAGCCTCACTTGCATAAAATTAATTCTCTTGCACGAGATGGGTTTATGCACACACACTCACACACACTCATACATATACGAGTAAAAGTTTACCGAATTCTATAGTTTTACATGATAATGCTGCTCTACAAGAAGGGTAGAGTCGCGGTAGTAGTATTGAATTCACAATTGCGGTTCACTGCACTCTCTACCACCAATCATTACCCAGGCTTATAAATTTGCAAGCTTACTTGATCATACTACAACACTATCCCTAGATTGTAAAAGTTCGTGAACACGTGCAAAATTTTTATTTCCTTAGAAAGTATTTGTAACTATGGGATTTAAATCCCGATATAGTAGCACCTTTGTCGCCAAGATGACTTGAAGTTTTTATTTTTTATTTATTGCATAAATGGGTAGACGAGCTCACAGCCCACCTGTTGTTAAGTGGTTACTAGAGCCCATAGACATCTACGACATAAATGCGCCACCCACCTTAACATATAAGTTCATAGGTCTCAAGTATAGTTACAACGGCTGCCCCACCCTTCAAACCGAAACGCATTATTGCTTCACGGCAGAAATAGACAGGGTGGTGGTACCTACCCGCGCGGACTCATAAGAGGTCCTACCAGTGCTATCGCACTTTCTAAATTGGACTGCATTACTAATGCGTGACATTAAAATCTAAGAATTCCGATAATGTATGTTATCTAGACACTATAACTGCCATCGACTAAAATTAATACACAATTCCTTAAGCACGGAACAATTTACACATATACATAATGCAGTCCCATAATTTACTATCGGTTTATTTATAGCATACATACATACATACATAATAATATATACATATATAACCCGTAAATTCCTTGCTGTCCGAATACTGAACGACCCTATTTGAATTATTTGGAAACTAAAACTTACTACTCAAGTTACCTTGGATGCTTGCGGTTGGGGACTCGAATACCTTCGGCCCAAGAGAGAGCCCTGATTTTAGGTTGTCTAGGATATTCTAGAAATTTAAGGGATGTTTAGCGCTACGGCCTTACAGTTAAAATACAACAATGCCCTATTTATATGTTTATGAACACTTATAATATAGTGAATGCATACAAAGAATAGATGTGTAATAAAAATCAATAAAGATCGTGTAATAAAAATCAAAACCTGCAAAATTATAATTTGCGTAATTACTGGTAGTAGACCTCTTGTGAGTCCGCACGGGTATGTACCACCACCCCTGCCTATTTCTGCCGTGAAGTAGCAATTCGTTTCGGTTTGAAAGGTGGGGCAGCCATTGTAAGTATAGTTGAGACCTTAGAACTTATATCTCAAGTTGGGAGGCGCATTTACGTTGAAGACGTCTATGGATTCCAGTAACCACTTAACACCAGGTGAGCTTGTCCACTCAACTAAGCAATAAAAAAAATGTGTATGAGTTCTAATTAACTTACTTACTCTTATTAACATATCATGTAAAAAATTCAAGACTGCTGCACGGCTTGTCTATTTTAACCGATTTGAACTTTCTTTAGTTTTGAAATATAAAGTAATAAAATATATTTAAGCGGTGTATTTATTTTCGTCTGATGATATTATTAAATAAAATTAAAATAATAAAGACACCAGAAATCTACGAATATTTTTTTGGATAAGGTACATATAACATCGACATTACTAGGAATGCTAGTTAATTTACCATAATAAAAAAGTCATTAAATTGGAGATTGTATACCTATAGATATCTAAGGCTGAAAGAGCAGTCCAAAAAGCTGTAAAATAACGATAAAATTAACAAAAAAAAAATCCAACTTTTTTTTTATATATTGCTTAGATGGATGGACGAGCTCATAGCCCACCTGGTGTTAAGTGGTTACTGGAGCCCATAGACATCTACAACGTAAATGCGCCACCCACTTTGAGTGGGTTGAGATGAAAGTTCTAAGGTCTCAGTATAGTTACAACGGCTTCTCCACCCTTCAAACCGAAACGCATTACTGCTTCACCACAGAAATAGGCAGGGCGGTGGTACCTACCCGCGCGGACTCACAAGAGGTCCAACAGTAAGTAACTTAAAAAAAAAGGTATCTAAAACCAAAAAGTTAACTAAAAATTATAAACAACACATATGCATGTGATTGCTGGATCACGGCATATTTGCTGTCGTTTATTGAAGAGTTCCATTGTACCTATATATCATAAAATATCGTCAGTACATAATACATAATTAGAATAGTGAGGCCACTACAAATTACTACGATGCTATTTAAAATGTTCCTACATGTTCTTTTGTACATTTTACAGTCACAAGTAATAAAACCATCATCAATATATATAGTCGAATTCAATTGAATATGCATTATTATGAATAAATCAATAATTACTGGTGATATAGGTGAAAATTGGTTCTCCATAAAAAAATAATTCCAGAGGTAAAACATAAAACCTCTTGATTTTTTTTGAACTCGGCCAATAATAAAATTCTCCTAAAAGCCCCTTGGCCAAACTGTATAGGCAATCTAATTCAAATGAATGTACTAAAACCGTAAAAGTTGAGCGTTTGTGAACAGGGTCTTTATTATGTCACTAAAAGTACCACGATTTTCTTTGGACCCCCTGGGAGAAGAGTTAATACGTAAATATAAGAGTTACAGATTGCGTGGGTGAGCTTTAATACCATGACGCGTAGTGCAGTGCAGCAGACATTCTTGAATACGCATCCTAGATTACTTTTAAGCCGTCCAACCGTAAAAGTTGAGCGTTTGTGAACAGGGTCTTTATTATGTCACTAAAAGTACCACGATTTTCTTTGGACCCCGTGGGAGAAGAGTTAATACGTAAATATAACAGTTACAGATTGCGTGGGTGAACTTTAATACCATGACGCGTGGTGCAGTGGAGCAGATATTCTTGAATACGCATCCTAGATTACTTTTAAGCCGTCCAACCGTAAAAGTTGAGCGTTTGTGAACAGGGTCTTTATTATGTCACTAAAAGTACCACGATTTTCTTTGGACCCCCTGGGAGAAGAGTTAATACGTAAATATAACAGTTACAGATTGCGTGGGTGAACTTTAATACCATGACGCGTGGTGCAGTGGAGCAGATATTCTTGAATACGCATCCTAGATTACTTTTAAGCCGTCCAACCGTAAAAGTTGAGCGTTTGTGAACAGGGTCTTTATTATGTCAGTAAAAGTACCACGATTTTCTTTGGACCCCTGGGAGAAGAGTTAATACGTAAATATAACAGTTACAGATTGCGTGGGTGAACTTTAATACCATGACGCGTGGTGCAGTGGAGCAGATATTCTTGAATACGCATCCTAGATTACTTTTAAGCCGTCCAACCGTAAAAGTTGAGCGTTTGTGAACAGGGTCTTTATTATGTCACTAAAAGTACCACGATTTTCTTTGGACCCCCTGGGAGAAGAGTTAATACGTAAATATAACAGTTACAGATTGCGTGGGTGAACTTTAATACCATGACGCGTGGTGCAGTGCAGCAGACATTATTGAATACGCATCCTAGATTACTAAGACGTCCGTGGTCTAACAAGTAAGCCGCCCCGTGTCCGCGTTTTGAGCTATATGACCAAACTTTAGCTTTAAATAATACCTAGGAGTATCTATCAGATATCACATTGAAGAAATAACATCATATAGTAAAAAAAATAATCATTTACACTATAAGTGTCTATCAAACCTAAGTATGTTACAGCTTTTCTGCAGGTAAAACAATAAAAATATATCTGTCTACATCTCAAGGTGAAGCTACTGAGGTTGGTAGATTGGTTGCCACTTTACAACATGTGCAACCAAATATTGAATAGTTTTTACAATAAATAAAAATTAGTGAAACATTTCATCTAAAAACCAATTAAAGCTTCAGAAAAAGCTACTTCTAATATTGAGATCATATAATTTGGATCTATAATCATTTACATATTACTCTAAGGGAGTTTTATTAATAAAACTTTGGTCATTCGTGGAGGTTCATCGCAACAATGGATTGTTGCAACTGCAAATATTAAAATTATATTCCCTACTACGTATTAATTTTAATTAATTACCTATTCCTATTTTAAGATTTGATGGATTAATGATTTATAATTTCGTTTAAATTTACGTTAATTTGATTTCAGTGAAAAATGCCGGAAATTAAACCTCGAAAATTATAGTTTAGAATTTACAAATTATCTAATGCGTATTTCCACCGGGCCGGTTTCATTAGTTAGTATTTTAAATATTTTTCATTCAGTATTTACATTTACAAACATATGGAATAATGTTTAATTCTTTTGCTACGAAAGTAATGCGAAATATTACTAAATGTCGCATTAAAAAACAAAAAGAAAAGTCTGATCAAAAAAAGATCCACGTCAAATGTCAACCCACAACAACTTGTTCTTACGTCACCTACAAATAAATTATCCTGTGAAAAAATAGGTAAAGAACGACAATAGTTTCCGTAGTCGAAAAAAAAAAAAAAAATATTATATACTCTATTATTCACTTACCATACAATAAATGTTAAAAAACGAGAGCAAATACTATCGATCCTCGAATCAAAAAACCACAAACATAACACGATTTTTTCACAAAACCTTTCTCACTAAAATAGTTGGTGTAAACTCGCTTCATCTAATATCATCGAAGGTTCTCACTACGAGGCTACGGAACGCTACGTCACGTGCGACCTCCGTAGCGTACGGTCTACACTGGTGTACAGTCGCAACGAACAATTGCTCCGAACTTGGCCGAACACAACCGAGAATGGCCGAGACACTGTAAGCCGTGATTGATATCAAATGAAATGTGAGAAACGAGTAGTTCCAGAGAGCTCTTTGTATTAAGGATTACAATTTTTTGTCGCCATAGCAACGGTGGTAGAATAGTGTCCTTTGCATAATATCTTTTGTAGAACTAAAACCGGTTGAAGGGATGTAAATTTTATTTTTTAACTTGCTGCTCGACGTTTCCATCCAGTGAATAGGTTTCGATTAGCTTATCTTAGCTTTATTAGATATTGAGTGTAGCTTACAGATGTATTCGAATTTCTGTTCAGTTTATGTTCTTCAAATTGAGTATTACATTAACTTATGAATTAAATCTAAAGTATTGTTAATCTAAATGAATTATCTAAGAAAAATAATTAAATCTATACACAAAAAGATGAAACAGTTAAATGCCATTTTCTATTCCATTTATGAATTTGTTCTTGCTTAGTTGCTGTTGACGAACTTTAGTGTTACTAATGTTCATTTTTTTTGAAAATAAAACTTTTGTTTTTCTTTCTTCAAAACGTCAATTGCATTATTAACCAAATAATAAATTTTAAACAACATAAAATTAATATAAAACTCGAAATCTCAGCAATTATTGGAAGGAAACAAGTTTATATAAATCGCTAAGTTATAAGAAGTGGATGAGGAGAGCCGCAGACCGGGCTCAGTGGTGTGGATTGGGAGAGGCCTATGTCCAGCAGTGGACGACTGTGGGCTGTTGATGATGATGATGATGATGATGATGCAATAGAGATGTTTACTGAAGACATCATGTGTGTTTTAGCAAGAAAGGCAGACGAGAACACGATATGTACATATATGTTTAGACGGTTATATGAGCTGCAAGAGCCCGTAAACACAACAGAGTTAACGGCATCGCCTTTGGTCTCAATTCTATTGGAATAACGGGATTTTACCCTTTTAGATCGAAACGCTATTACGCAACCCATCAAAAATATGCTCGATTTTTGTATCAAACATATAAGTATGATTACTCACAATATACCTTAACGCCATTACTTAAAGTAGGAATTAAAAGAAGAGTTCGTTAAGGAAAGAAACTAAGGATACGATCGTCATGAACCGAAATTACGAAATAGATAGCTAGGAACAGTAGTTTTTACTGGTAGTAGGACGTTTTGTGAGTCCGCACGGGTAGGTACCACCATCCTGCCTATTTCTGCCGTAAAGCAATAATGCGTTTTGAAGGGTGAGACAGCCGCTGTACTGCTAAAAGTGAGACCTTACAACTCAAGTCTCGAGGCCGGTGGCCGCATTTACGTTGTATATGTCTATGGGCTTCGGTAACCGCCTAAAAACCGATGGACCGTGAGCTCGTCCTCAAATGTAAGCAACAAAAAAAAAATTAAAAGAGATTGAGGAGACAGAAACATAATATAAAATTTGTTACCTATATCTTTTAATCAACAGTCGTCGCCTTTTAAGGAATAGTCGTGGTCTAAAGGATACGACGCCTGGTGTATGTGTATCGAGCGATGCAACTGAGCCGGTGTTCGAATCCAACTTAATTAATTTCATACCGGCGACTCGTAACACAAGTAAAAAAAAACACGTACACCCAACCCCTAAAAACAAAGGTTTGGCAAAAAACTGACTATGACCTTATTTTGAAATCGGATCCCGTGGTGCTGTATACGTTCACTAACCAAATAATCGTTGAGACGATCAAAGTAAACAAAGCCAAAAAGATTTTCTGTATAATTTGGGGCCGAATTTCAAAAACAGACAATAATTAAATAAATAAACGTCACGAGTAGAAGAAATGATATTTGATTATAGGGACCCGCCCTCGTTACGCTTCGGGAACTAATATATTATTGATCTTTTTATTATCACGTTATTGATTTTTATCTTTCACTAGCGGCCCGCTCCAGCTCCGCTCGGGTCTTTAACAAAAATTTCAACGATATTTGACGTTGTTTTATTTTTTTTAAATAAAAGAACGCTTATTGCGGCATAACTATAATAGTTAGACATATGCTATCATCAATAATTTTCACAGGGCATGCGATGTAAAGAATATTTTAGGTAATTTTTTTACACCTTGGGTTACATTATTGGAGTTTTAGCAAGGATCCCGAATTTTTTTCAAAAAAGATTATAGCCTATGTCACTCGAGAATAGTGAAGCTTCCAAACAGTGAAAGAAATTTTCAAATCGGTTCAGTAGTTTCGGAGCCTATTCAATACAAACAAACAAATCTTTCCTCTTTATAATATTAGTATAGATAATATCGCACACTCGGTTGTTTATAGTCATAGTTATTCAAATATTTGTCCAAATTATGAATTGTAAAAGACAAAGTATATCTACTTTAAATACTTGATGCAATAAAAGTATTTTGACATCAGGATCAATTTATTACTACCAAATGTGCGTCAGAAATAAATTGTAAGTTCTTATTGTGTTTATTGTTCAGTATTTTGGCCAGAATAGCTCGCAGATGGAAGATTTTTTCTTACTTACGTGACACTAATCATTATATTTTGGGTATACACACTATATCTTTATAAGTTATAGCTGACCCGGCAGACTTCGTAGTGCCTCAATCGAAAAATAAAAGACCTAAACTATAATAAAAGGAATTCGTCCGACGGGGGACACATCAAAGGGAAAACAAAATTGTTATTTCTATTGAACTCCAAGCATTTTCATATTTAACTACCTTTTAAACCTTCTGTGGACTTCTACAAATAATTCAAGACCAAAATTAGCCAAATCGGTCTAGCCGTTCTCGAGTTTTAGCGAGACTAACGAACAGCAATTAATTTTTATATACATATATAGATAACCTACGTGTTATTCTGATGTGTAATCTACATTATTGTGAAATTTCATCAAAATCCTTCTAGTAGTTTTTGTGTGAAAGATTAACAAACATACAACTACACATTCCTACAAACTTTCACGTTTATAACATTACTAGTGGGATGTCATTAACTTATTTTAGGTAATAGATGTAGCTACATATATACTATTACTGTAGGCTGTATTAGTTTGAGGAAGCTTTTAAATTATAATATCAAATAATTAATTATAATAAATCTTGCTATCTTTGTGATATGAAACGACGACCTTTAAGTCGATTCAACTAGGACTAGCCCCGGCTATCACCCACGACCTATAAGCGGAAAGCTAGACATTCCTCTAGACAGGAACTAGTATAATCATTGTTAAATCAATCAATCAAATTTCATTTACGTGTTACGCACACGCCTCTTCGTACAACTTTTTATTACTTACAAACGACAGATCGCAGGAAACTAAAAAATCAACCTATTTTTGAGTAATAGTCGCTAGTTCTCGACGAAATTCTGTATTCAAGACGTTTTTATAAACGAATTAATAATCATATTGAGAGCACCCAAGTGTAAGTTACACGATCCGGCTTAAGTCTGCTATGAAGCGGTTATTATGGGTTTCAGTTTGAGGTCTCGGACAGTCTTGATCTAGTCCAATTGAGGTTTGAATCTCGTGTCTTATAGTAGAGACTTCACATAATAATTACAATTATGAACTTCGGTCACCATTAAAAAAAGACGTCTGCGATCCCGTCGGGTTAAAATCCGCATCTAAAGCAATAAAAAAATGATAAAATGACCTACAAGAATTATTAAATTGTATCATTATGTTGTGAGTGTAAATTAACACCAATTAATGTATGCTAATTAAACACAAACAGGTCACAGACAGTGAAATATGATATTTTAAATAGCACAAGCCCAACTAGGATTACGTCGTCCGCATAACCCGTGTTTAATATTCCAGTAATTGTATCTGCGAAACCCGTGATATGTGGTTATTAAATTTACAATCGTTGTTTATCTCTCTAGAGAGTTTCCTGACTGATGTGCGATATGCAATAATTTCATGAATGCTATGATTCGGAATCCCTTGGTGGATGAATTCATTTTAATCACTGTTTTTTTTAATATTAGGGACAGGCAAGCAAGCTTACTGATACAGGTGATGGCACAAGTGATTACTAGAACTCACAGACATCAAAAGTTAAATGATACCATCCGGATTGAGAAATAACGTAGTGTTCATTGAATTGTACCATTATGATTGTATGAAATAATATAACACGACAAAACCCATATACATAATAGTTTTAACTATACGTGCCGACTTACAACATCACGAATCAACACAAGTCATTGATCATCTATCTATCTATATATACCAAATTAATTGCTGTTCGTTAGTATCGCTAAAATTCGAGAACAGCTGGACCGATTTGGCTAATTTTGGTCTTAAATTATTGGTGGAAATCCAGAGAAGGTTTAAAAGGTAGATAAATATCCAAAAAGCTCGGAATTAAATAAAAATAACAAATTTTGTTTTTCCTTTGATGTGTCCCCCGTCCGTCGGATTCCTTTTGTTGTAAGTTTATTTTATACAAAATTATAGGTCTTTTATTTATCGATTGAGGCACTACGAAGTCTGCCGGGTGAGCTAGTTATGAATAAAATCCCCAAAAATCGGATATTTTGCACAAACCCAAACTTCAGCAAGATTCAATAGCAAATAAACGAGTTTTTAATTTCAACGCTGAACTGTCTCCTATAAACAGCGAACTGTTCCCTATTTCGGGACGTTCACTAATACATAGCATGGGCATAAAGAAGCGGAATTACGCTAAAACTGTTTAACGTCCGTTTTAATAAATAATTATCTGATTTAATTACTCGATTCCAAATAGAAAGGTTAATAATAAATTAATGTTTAAAAAGGAATTGTTTTATACAGACATAGACTGTGAGACGTCATTTCCATAAATCAGCTTTAAACTCTCAATTAAATAATGCAAATGATTACTTAAGTAGAACGAATTGCACTGAGATTTTAATGAAAGTGGTTTTTTAGTTCCTTATTAAATGAGTTCCTAGCCCACCTGCTGTTAGGTGTTTTTGGAGCCCGAAGACATCATAACACATAATATCGCGAATGCCACCACCATTCCTGCAACATAAAATCAAATTCCGGAACACTGAAATGCTTCACGAATAAAACTCACACATAAGTAATTGATATCAGATTCAGGATTTTGTGAGCTTTATCTTTAAGCTTTTTTTTTCAAATGAATATAATGAAATTGAAAGAATAAATATAGCCCCTTAAATTGTCTATCTGGAGGGCCAGATTTTACTTTTTTTAAATATAATTTTATTTATCTATGAAATCTTAATACGTAATTTTTACATAGATATATTAACTTTGTTCTTTCAAGTAAAATAGCAATGATAAAAAATCATCGGTAGTAAAAAATCCTAAACAAAGAGAAAATGAAAGTAGATTTGGAGTTTTTATTTTCACCAACCCCAAGAAATCTGAAAGGAAATTCTCGTGGAGATATGCAAATCAAGAATCAGCCTGTAAAAACACATACGTTGCGTGTTGTTACATTATTTACATATGCAGCAGTGAGACAGCGAAAAAAGGTAGATTCACATAATAAAACGATTCATTCGGATTGGGAATAATGCTCGAGTGAGCACCTAACGATATATAAACCTGGGAAGTAGGGCCGTGGGTATAGCTATGCCGTCTCTGTGAATCTAACGGTTACAGATGGGCCACTGAAAACGCGTTTAGCGATCTATATGTATGATCATTGAGGTCGTAAACTAGATTCAATTAAAATTCAGTCGTCCCTTCGTATTTATGATCTGCGAAGTTTAATTTGTAAGAACGGTTTAAGAATAACCATATATTATAATCTTGATAGGTAAATGTAAGTTTTGTTACAGAGGCTTTTACAAATGATAGATGAAGATTTTTATTGCGAAGCAATCATACGTTCTGATTTGAAAAATGAGGCAGCTACAATATAATTCACTCTTCAACCAAATCTTTCAGCTCTCAATTAGTTGAATGGCTGAAAAGAAAAAACATAATATTGCTTACCAAGCTATTAAATATACGGTTGCCTTGAAGAGATCGCTTTTAGCGATAAGACCGCCTATCGTACAAATGTATGTGCTTTTTGACTGTTTTTTTATAAAGTAAATTGTGTTGGTGTGCAATAAAGTGTATTCTCTCTCTCTTTCTCTCTCTCTCTTTAAATATATGGCCTTCTTAGTTAAAATGTTGTCCGTCCAAATCCAGAAACTCATTCGTAACTAATTCGGCAAGACTCAACACTCAGAATTCGTTATTCGCGTCTTTGTTTCACTGAAATTTACCTAAATAATCATCGCGGATGTTTGAGTTTAAAGTTTTTATGGCCCCAGCTCGGGCTCCTGAAATACGTTATGCCACAGCCGCAGCACCAGGTATTACAGTTTTATTACTTCCAATTTTGTTTTATGCCCGCATCATATCCGAATCGATCGCAAACATAGATCTTTTTAATGTATCCAAATCTTTATATGTTGCCAAACGACATTTTGATGGGCCGTCCTCGTTGGAAGCTTTCATTTGAATTTTGACGTATGCCGTGATGGAGGTATCTAGGTCGTAACGTTTATCTAAAACGTTGAGCGGTGACGTGGGTCCCTTTAGAACTTCGAAGATGATGTGTTAGTTATGGATGTAGAAAAGAATAGTTATAATATATAGCAATTACAATTGAGCAGTTAATAACTGGTTTATCCCCATGCCAACCACAGCGAATTGCTCCTTTTTTTTTTTTTTTTTTTTTTTTCGGGTAGAGGGCCGAACCTCCTACGAGGTCCCCGCGCAAAAGGGGCGCGCGGGGTATGTGAGACTCAACGATCTGCATGGTGTTGTGAGCAGACCGCGGGCCCAAGGATTTTAGAGCCCACCCACTAAACGACTCCCCTGCACTCTTACACCCGACGTCCGATCCCCTCCGAGGTCAGAACCCGGATGAGGTAGGGGGGCTACCGCGGTCAACACTACAACCAGACGGCGCGGCTCACCCCAAGGACGCCCAGCCGACGGAGCCTTCGAGGCGAATCGAAGGCTCTGAAACGTCGGCCGTCTCGGTACGGCAGCCCGTCGGGCCGCCCAGACGGTGCCGCTGGTGTCCCGGAATACCCCGCTGGACCAGAACCAGCCTGCCGGGTCGGGACGCGATACACCGTCGACCGGTCGCTCTATTCACTCCACGGCAGCGCGCTAGAGTGCTGGTAGCGCGCCGCGCGGCCTCACCCCCTCAGGTCGCCCCTTGACCTTCACCGGGGGGAGGCCGCCACCTACAGGGGCCGGGACGTGCGGGCATATTCCCGCCTCCGGCCCCCGGCTCGACGGCGACGGATCGGTGCGGAAAGGGAAGAGCTCTCCCTCTCTCGCTCCGCCGCCTCCTTCTGCGAGATGGTGGACTCGCAGAAGTCGAGCATCGCCTTCCAGGACGCGTCGCTGCCGAGCATCGTAGCCACGACGCGCGGCAGCGAGAGGTCCTCTCCTATGACCGCAACGAGGGCGGCGCGTTGCTCATCGAAAGCGAATTGCTCCTAAGCTTAACAAATAAAAATGTTTTTTTTTTTAAATACATGTATATGCATTAAAATTAAATACTAACGATAAAAAATGATGCAAGGAATTGGCCTCCATGTTTTATTGTTTTTTTATAAGCTTTACAAAACCGTTGTTGCCCTGTGTTCTTGTAGCAACTTCATCAGGTCCAATGACAGTTCGTCATATTATCAACACGTATGATAAAATAACTATGATAAATGAAGAATTAAATAAATACTAAAACAAATCCTTTTCTCGAAGCATATTTTGAATTGCAATTATTTAGTTAAATATTATACAGCAATAGTTGTTACTAACAAAAAGACTCAACAAAATCACAACACAGGTTTAGATTGTATATTTCAATTACCTACTAATTGAATCCCATATATAATTTCTGAATGGCTTAATATTATTTGCGGAATGGCTCTAATTACCCTTATTACTGAAAGGTTTCCTAACAAGCACGCCCGAGGTAATGTTTTCGTGAAAGCCGAAATACGCATGCCGAAAATGTAATTGTATTCATTTTAATAAGTCGGTAGAGATTATTTAGAAATTGAAATATCCCGGTCAGATATCAATCTTCGTAATAGGTCAAGTTGTATCTTTTCTCAAGAATGTAATAAGATGTGAAACGTCCGTTGATTACAAACAGTGGTTCTGTATTAGAAATACAAAAATATGGGTTTATCCCGTGAAACTCTTAAATAATTGACAACATAAGCCAGGAAGTAAATTCCCTTGTAACCCAGTGGGCCAGTGTGGAGTGAAGCGACAATACATTGCTTCCAATTTTGGTAATACACGAATTCTTTAAAATTGGTATTAAGTTTTTTCCACTATAATAAAAGTAACAATTCCGAAGTACAATTTTAGTTATATTTGATACAGATGAATTTATTTTAATGATAATTCGAAACCGCGATCAAATGCTCACGATAATGAACGGCTCCGCTCAACTTTATACGTAATGTTGGAATGACGATCACTTCATCCTCGCAGCCTTTGTCTGGCAATTCGAAATTTGCAAAAAGGTCCCCAATCAGTACAGATAAAGCCGTTTGAGTCTCGCCAGACTAACGACCGCGGTCCTATCTGCCAAACAAACTGTAATAACAAGCACACCTTAGTACGTCTCTGACAAATCCTTATGCTGTGGTGCAAGTTTGATAACAAGTCCTTCGTTAGATGAATTATGGGTTTTAGTGACATTATAATAAGATTATGTCGTCATTGATATTCGGCTTTTGCTAGTACAACAAAAAGAACCCATTATAGGAAATTAGGCTTAGTTACTGTTTACACACGGGCATAGACATGCCTCTACCGATTTAAAAGATCTGTAACTAAGAATGGGCTTAGTTGATCCGAAACCTATAAAAAACAAATTATTTTGTAAAATAAATAAAACTAGTGGTCCCCTGGTAGTCGAAATTCGACTATAACTAACGGAAATTATAAGTTTGTACACTATTATGATTCTATTGTCAAGGACTATTTATTATACTTCTTTAATCACAGATTTCTTCAAGACTACACTTTAGACAAATTAATATTAATAAAGAGAAAACAGTATTTAATCTATTCTCAATTTGACAGATTATAACTGACAGCCTGCAAAGAAAAGTTTGAGAATAAACAAATAGTATGCATGCGGGTGAGTCTGTGTCAAATACATGGTAGTGTGTGTAATGTTTTCTTTATTGATTTAATGTATCTTTTATGCATTATTTAAAAAAAATATTAGCATTGTGCACTTCTTCTCTATAATATCTATAAGTGTGGAAAATTTCATACTCCTCCGTCAGCGCAATTTTCGTAAAAAGCGATACAAAGTTTTTGCTTCACGTATTAATATGTAGATGGTTGGTCTAATCTTAAAAAGAACTCTTGTTCTAATTTATTCCGCTTAAGGTAATACCTTGAACTAAAAGAAAGCAGGTTTGAATACAATTGCGATCTTTACAAAGTCTCTGACTATCGCAATAAAGAGGACTGAGTGATAAGGTGGGGGGACGTGGGGAGATAAGACGTTCCGTGGCACAAGCTATTAGAAATCTTTGCAAACAATAAACCTCTCTTATTGTGAATGAAAATTAATACAATTTTTTATTTTAATTTAAACAAGTTCTAAGATAACTTGTTAGCCAAAGTCATTATTTCCTACCCTAATCTTATTTCAAGCTAGAAAAGTTACGTAAAACATAAAGGCTTGAAGTGAATGTTATACAATTATGTTTGATTACAATGAAAGATTGTTTCTTCAAGACTTAATAATGAGGCCTAAAGTTCACACGCGCTTAAAAAAGTATTAATATTGTCTACAAATTGTCAACTATGATGAACCCTGAACGTAATAATTATCTTAAATTTTCTGTATTCTCTTGTCTTTGCCTTGTTATAAAAAAACTTTAGGACAAATGTAGAATCAATCACCGCTATTATGGCGGTTGAGACATAAATTTCATGATAAATCTGCGAAAAAATGTTTTTATATCATGTGTTTTTTCACATAATCTACTCGGATCTATACTGCAATTCCCAAAGACAGTTGAACAACACAAAATTTACAGAAATATGAAATAAGTAGCTAAATAAACACATTGTTGTGTTTCGTGCCCGGAATATCCGTCGCTATTTTGTTATCCAAAGAGCACGAATCCGAGAGCAGTTCACATTACCGAGCGTAGTATGAACGCAACGCGGTCCATAGAATTTAATATGTGAGAGCCAGACAACAGCAACTACCGCTTAGTGAAATCTCTGTTATACGAATCTTAGTTGCAAAAGAATTTTCATGTTTTTCTTTACTGTATTAATAAATTTTACGTCATAATTAACTAGCAAAATATTTCTATCGCCAGAGGCTTTATCACGTATTCAAAATAATTGAATACAAATATTGTTAGCAAAATTGAATAAAAACTTTATTTCAAATACTAATTAAAACTATTATTATTTAATTGCTTTAAGTATTAAGCTTACTGGTGGTAGGTCCTCTTGTGAGTCCGCACGGGTAGGTACCACCACCCTTCCTATTTCTGCCGTGCAGCAGTAATGCGTTTCGGTTTGAAGGGTGGGGCAGCCGTTGTGACTATACTGAGACCTTAGAACTATATTTCAAGGTGTGTGGCGCATTTACGTTGTAGATGTCTATGGGCTCCAGTAACCACTTAACACCAGGTGGGCTGTGAGCTCGTCCACACATCTAAGCAATATAAAAAAAACCTTTCCTCTTTATAATATTAGTATAAATAACAACAATATCAGTGTTTCTAATTAGAACCATCGATCTGATAGATAACGCGTACAACATTTCATATCGGGTAAGAAGCCACAAAAGATTCCACTTTAGTAGCTAGCTAGGGATCTCTCAAATTATTTTACAAACCATTGCGCCCACACAAAGGTCGCTATGATCCTATCAGTGTTAAATCACTAATAAGTTTTAATTTAATTAGGTGTGCAAATCTGACTGCACGGAATGAGTTATTACGTGAGGGGGAAATCCGTCGACACCTTTAAGACTTTAGCAAGGAGGAGACTCAGTTAATTTTATGCCGTTCACGGCTACTTTAATTTCTCGCTCGGCTGATAATTTTCTGGCTCCGGCGCTCATGAATATAATCCGGGGAAAGTTCATTGCAACAGTTCAGTGCAGGTGCCGTGTATGGCTCCTTGATATTTTATTATTATATCTCAGCAGATTCGACATTTATAAGCAAAACGTTATTTAGTATATTTACAATGTGTAATCACCTGAATATTTATAGATTCATGCGGTTCGATTCGTTCTAAGTATGTAGTGTCAATATATAGGACGCTCGTCGGTTTATATTTGTACTAGAATGATACTCTTTTTCAGTATTTTTAGTAGCAGGTTTTTTTGAAACGAAGTTCCTTATGGGACGATGCGGAGGGGTACCCTAACCGGGAAAAAACGTCCGTAACGTAAGATTTTTATTATAATAGTAATGCACACAGTGTACGACTTAACTTTGTAATAACGTACAAAAAATATTTTTTTTTATCATTCATTAACCACGATTTCATAGCGTTCGTTTGCGCAATACACTAACTCATAAGCAAACAACCGTGAATGCAGTGTACCACAATAAGCTCGCACCGTGGGTTGTTGCGAAACCTCCAGTTTAATTTTCTTTATACTTCGAATAGAACTTAAAATTGATATTTTTATAATAAAGAACTTCGTTCCTATCCGGTGTCCCACGACACCACACATCTTTTTTTATTATTTTAGAATTTAATCGGTAATTTCACAAAAAAATTTGAAGACAATTAATTTTACAATATAAACATTGTTAAAGAAGTATTTTCATCCACAAAATATATATAAGGTCAATTCCAGAGCCCATAGCCATCCACAACGTAAATACCGTCTCCCACGTTGAGACATGAATTCTAAATCTCAATTTTTAGTACAACTACTGCCCTACTCTTAAAATTGAAACGCATTGCTACTCCACGGCAGAAATAGGCGTCTCACAAGACGCTCTATTACCAGTAAGCCTTCAGCGTGCTCATACTTTAGGACTATGTGTTTCACTCTTGTTCATACATTTTATCATTCTTGTTTGTAACTACCAAGATATAGTATGTTAAAAAAACTTCGTTGCATTGTGTATGGTACACCAACGTTTCCTCATTGCCCTATATCATTCCTAACGATATAGCTTGAATACAAATTGTTAGCTTTTTTGCATACTATCCTTCGCCCTGGATAGAAATTGTCTGTCTCCATCCACAAAATACGGCATGACTCATTCTTTATTGACTGATAAATGATAAGTCTAAATATCCTTCTGAGTATTTTACTACGCAAAAAATACGAGAGGGATTCGTATTTACAACTGACGATATCACAATTTAAAAAATTCGTAATGACATTTTATATTAGAGCTCTATGGAAAGTCTTAATAGCTACAGAAACTCATTGATTTTATCTCTTGGTTACAGTGTTTACATGCAATGGAAATGATTTGCTAATAAACATAAATTAAGCCGATTTCGTAAACAAATTGGAAAAATCGTCTGAATACATATTCAAAATAATTATGAACACAATTTAAGATTAAGCGTGTGACGTACATTATACGAAGTTGTTTCACGAACAAAAACATGGTTTAGTTCCTAATCTGTGACATAATACAATAAAAATAAGACACGATAAAAATGTTTTAAAATTAATTTATTCAAAATTGCAATTCAGACTTCGCCCACGTATTTACTTGTGTCAAAAAACAGCAAACTGTGTGATCACTGCAGCGATAATTATACACAATCTATTGTATAAACAGGATTTTGCGTGGCACGATCACATAAATTATGATTTTTATCATTCCTCGAAATAGCTGGAACTTTGATGTAGAAGTCGTGGAAATGTTTTACAATCTTGTGTCTCATACATAGTACGCGTGATTTACGAAGACACTTTATATCGGAGTTATTGCATATTGTTTTGAGAATATATGGGTTATTGGGTATTTGGCACTTACCTTTGGTCATTCCAATAATAATGACTTTTTTATGAACGTAGATTGTCGGAAACCTTACATTTGTCTGATGTTGAGCAGCTACCGAAATGAATACCTACCTCTAAATGTTTTGAATGTCTCAAAACATGTAGAGATAATTTGGCACTCGGGGATTAGATTTGTATGTTCATGTTGTATGTATGTATATTCAAGATGAAATACAAAATGAATGATGAAAAGAACTAATCTAACCTACATAGAAAAAGTCTTAGCTTAGAAAAAATGGCAGTGGGCATGTCGCATATGCCTTACGGATGACCATAGATGAATGGATACGGATGGATGGGTGGATATACAGTAATTGTAAGCTCTGAGAAAGTGATTGCTTCACGGCCAAAATAGAAACTTCGGCGATATCAATTTCGATAATGAAAGCTGAGTAGATGATCGAAGAATACAATAATAATATTATAATATAATAATAAATAACAATTTTAAATAGGTGCCGTGTTTTTCAGAAGTTTTTCCAGGACGAAACACTGAGGTAATTCAAACGTTTCTGTGCCAAATACGGCAAATATAATATGGGAGCTAGGAACAAATAAATACACTGATTCTAAAATGTAATATCATTAAAATTTAATGGTTTTGCTGTTATAGAATATAAACAGTTTGGCTAGTATTAAATGTACTTAAATTCTCGACGTGTGACCAAAAATTCATCGTAAAAATCTTTACGACCAGAGATTGTCTTATAATCTTAATAAAAACTAAAAACGTTATAAAAACTTGGGAAAGGGTACTAATCTCCGACGTCGGGAGAGCTCTGAAAGATGAAACTTGCTTTGAGCTTTCATAATAAAAGCTTCCTAGCTACTATTTTGCATTTAAGTTATATCATGCAGCTGTTTTATTTCTCTGTTGTTATGCATTGTAAAGCTAAATTAAAGGTATTTTAGAGATTTGAAAATGATAAAATGTTTTTTTTTTGTTAATGATTATTACTATACGGAATCTGTGAAGATTCGAAATTTGGAAATAATATAATGACAATGAAAAACACAAATGGAAGATTTGTAATTTTCTTTTCTGTTTCTCTTCCTAATTACATAATAATTTCAGATAACTGTACCAATTTATAAAAAAACAACTTTTCAAAACAGGAACCCTTTTTTTGCTAAGTTAAAAAAATCTTAATTTTAGCAGCTTCTTATTGTTTCTTAACAACCTCTGTTCTGATTGATGATCATAGAAGTTTAAAAGTATATAAAAAACAATTTAATAATTATCTTACTACATTACCTTAACCACATATTGAAACAAAATTACTTACTCTTTATTTATTTTACTCATAATTCATTAAAAATTAATAAAAAAAAAATCGTCCACATTTTATGAAAAGCGAAGAGGTAACGTAATGTTTTACAAGTAAATTACAGGCTTATTACGAAGCGGCTTGTTTCAAAAATACAAATTGAATTGCGGTCTCTACGGATACGCTCAATGAATCGTGAAATGTTCAGTTCCGAATAAAAAATGTATTTGCTTTAATTTTTGCTGTTCCCAAAGAATTCCACGTATTAAATATAGAAGCAGCTAAATACATAATATAAAGTTAACATTAAACGAGGTTATATATCAGTGATAGTATTTTCTGAGATACTCTTTATAAGGCTTTAAATTTCCAATAACTAATTGCGTTAAATCAATTACGTCTTCTTCAATCTTCACTGAACAAGGTCACAGTCAGGTTAGTTAACCTGTGATTTATTTGCGGTAATTGTCACAAATATATAAAATACTTTTAATACAATAATGAAAAGCAACAAAATAAATTGAATATATGTCAGAATGGGATAGAGAGAAGCGTATTGGGAGTAAGAAGAAGGGATAAAATAGAACTAAAAAAGATCAAAGGAGAGACTAAATTTGGAAAAGTTCAATCAATATGCAGAAAATTAAAATGGCGCTGGACGGGACATGTGAAGAGAGAAAAGAAAGAGAAATGGACCAGAATTATAACGGAATGGTAAACTAGAGAAAACAGAAGAACTAGAGAAAGACAGCCAAAGCGATGGGAAGACGACTTGAAGCAACTAGCTGGGCCAGAATGGTTACGTACAGCAAAGGACAGAAGCAAATGGAAATTCTTAGAGGAGGCCTTTGTCGAAAGACAAGCTGTTAAGAGGAGAGATAAACCGAACGCCGAGATATGTTTTAGTGTAAGTTAATTTTATAATTTTCTTACCTCTATTGTTATAGTTTTATGTTTAGTTAAATAAGTTAAACTCTAACAGCAATAAAGGCTTATTTATTTATTTAATACAATAATATTTTTTCTTTAAATTTTCTTTATCTAAAATAACTAGAGTACTTCAGTGAATTAAAACAAGAATTCGAAAGTTAAAAGATAATATTATTAGAGTAAATTCACTAACGAAACCTCCCTAATACTTACCTATACTTATTTTCGTGTCATTCTTTGGAGAGTAGCCCGATCCGCCGCGGTACGATGTAGTACTGTTGAACATTTTTCACCAACTAGTTACAACTCACAGTTAACACATCGCCCATTCAATGAAAACACTAACTTATACTGCCGTTTTAAAGTTCTTTTTTATTTTAATTCTGTAGCAGCAGTCGAGTCATCCGGAGTATCCCCGTTTTGAAACTGAGAGAACGATTCCCGAGCGGCAGCGTTATTTTTGTTTCAACTCCCGCGCTGCTTATTCAATTTTAATAAAAATGTTTTCGCTCAATAGCGCTCTGTGGGCCAACAAATCGAATTCGCGAGTTTTACGTGCGAATAGCCGAGAGAGCCGCTCTAGTCGATTCATAGTTACGGTGAATAATGTTATGCGAGTTTCTTTTTAGTAAAACATAGCTGTATTCTAAAAAAAATCACTATACTGATCTATTTTTGCATCATGCATACAGAAATCGCTTTATCCGACTGTCTTGCTTCGTTTTTTGTAATTCAGGTCTCTGGGATAGTCTTTTTAATTTACAATACGTGCTCCGGTGTGACTGTTGGGACAGCCGTTGTGCAATCAAATGCAAGACCACGACTTCGAGTCCAAGTCTCAATTCACGCTGTGATAGTCTATTGATTTCCATAACGGACTTACTACATGTTAGGTTCTCAAAATGCGCAATTTATATGTTGCCTGTCCTGTTGATTTCCTTTTGCGGATACTATGTTAGATGGGGTAGCGGTGTGCCGATCATAAAATGTTAGTTTCATCAATGTTATTTTTCTTATTCTTAGTTATTTTTACGATCGCGAGACAAACAAATTCGCTTGTGGTAACAATTAATACAATCGGGTTGACTGCCTATTTTTATTTTAATGCAACCGAAAAGCTTTGCTAATTGCTGAAGAATATAATCAGATGGAAAACGTGTACCCGAAGTTGATAAAATCGGATTTTTTTTAGCGGGGATTAAATGCATTCGCTGTCCCTTTCCCACAACGAATGTCACTATAGAACATAATTATGTATCGCACTCTGAAACATTAATTTCACTGCACGAAATAGTGTTCAAGAAGAACTTAAAGTACCTATACACTTTCCTGAAAATGTTTGTTTCGTTATATTTATCGGCTGTATCTAAATTTGACTCGTTTATGAGACAATCAAAAATATCAGTCAACACAAGGCCTAATAACGTTCAAGGAATGGTTTCAAAATATTGTTTGTTTAACGTAACTCAATAACAACTTGAATCCATCCATCTCGATACTTATATCGAAACAATGTAACTAAATGAGGATCGCCAGTACAAATTTTAAGATATTAACACCTCCAGAATTACAGCAAACGTTGCTTGCGAAAAATCCGCGAAACAAATAGAAAATGAATTTTCGACAATTCTATTATCAATTTTTATTTACTAAATAAAAATTGGATTGATTGCTCCTTGGGAATAAAATATTCTATAAAATATATATTTTTTAAATCCAAATACTTTTGTAGGTTGCGAAACATCCATACATCCAAAAACATACAGAGAAATAAGTATTAGGTACTAGATGACCCGGCAGAGTTCTTAGTGCCCCAATCGAGAAATAAAAGACCTAAACTTTTGTCTACAATAAACTTAAAACAAGCAAAAGGAACCCGCCCGACGGAGGACACATCAAAGGAAAAACAAAATTGTTATTTTTATTTAATTTCGTGCATTTTCATATTTATCTACCTTTTAATCCTTCTCTGGACTTCCACAAATAATTCAAGACCAAAATTAGCTAAATCGGTCCAGCCGTTCTCGAGTTTTAGCGAGACTAACGAACAGCAATCTTAATATATATAAATCTCGTGTCACAATGTTTGTCCTCAATGGACTCCTAATCCACTTAACCGATTATAATAAAATTCGCACACCATGTGCAGTTCGATCCAACTTGAGAGATAGGATAGTTTAAATCTCAAATTATAGTCGCAATTTTAATTTATTGCTAATTATTTGTCTGTTATTATTTGACAGTCACAATTATCTGTTAACTCCAAATGATTCTAACAGATGTCGATACCTTTCGACTGGGTTGAGTAAGTAATCAATAGATGGCGCTGCTATAAATGTGTCATATAAGCTACAATTTAATAGCATAACCACCACGTGTTGTTGAGGCTAAACTATAAGTGAAAATTATTTCGTAGTAAACGCAATACAGTAAAACCCAATTGATCTTACTTTGTTATTTTTTGGTATTAGCATAGCCGACCACGTGTTATTTAAAACGAAAACCTTAGCCACAGCAACGTGTGGCCGGGACTGCTAGTTCTTTTATATATATTATTATATAAAGATAGATAAGTACAAGTGAATGTAAATTTGCAATATCGTTCGTATCAAAAGTGTACTAACACAAACTCTAAAAAGCTTTTTCGTTTTAAGCAATTTAAAAGGGCGTCAAATTTCTAACGACCGGTTTGATAAAAATAAATTAAGGTATTTCATGAGACTCTCAGGTAATTTATCGTTAAACTCTGTACACCCACGCTAGCTCGGATCCAATTACTACCTTAAAATCGTTTTACTGAAATATAAGGTTTTATTTGATTGTGAGCGTGTTAATTTTTACGCGAGTATACTCCGTAGTCATTATTGACTTCCATAAATATTTTAGGAAAAATTGGTTATGTCAAAATGATGAATATACAAAGCTTCGTTTGTGTGGGGCGCGAACCGGAATTGAAATCCAGTGTGACATCGAACATTTTCACGAAGCTTGGAGTGATGTCATCTGCACATCCGCGCTTCGCATATGCACACTACCGGTGTGTTTATTTTGTATAATCACTTTTTCATTTTTGGCCAACAGTCCCTTTGATTTTATTTTTTTGGTTCAAAAACTTTATTCGCTATCCCTTGCCATGGCATATACATTGCTTCATCGTCCTGTTATAGTAATTTCATGATACTAAAAAGCTACATGGTTACTCAAAAGCATAAATGCAGTGGACCAATGTATAGTGGCCATAGGTTTAATCGCCGGATAATCCAATCTAAGACTGTAGTAGTAGAATGTGGTACGATATTTTTTTCATGAAGCTAATTAGACGAATTACATTTATCTTTAACTACACAATACGTTTTTAAATGAATAGCCGCGTTTAACGTGTTTCTTCGTATTGATAGTTTGATTATCACGAACCCTGTAGCCTTGTATTTATTTCTCAAAGTGTTAATTTTAGGTGCCTTGTCAAAGGTATTAAAGCATAATTCCACTCTCCGATCACTACATTCGCCTGTTGACAGTCTAACGCTCTACACTAATCATAGCAAAATGATCGACCTTGATCTAGAAGAATATGCCCAAATAAATAAGTTCTAAATAATTAATGAAATTATCGTGAATACGTACATCATTTACACTAATGCTTTCGCCATAAACACGAGGCGGGCACTATGCTCTCGGTATTGCTTAAGTGCCAATTAAATGCCGCGATAAGTGTCCTAAGTGCTTACAACTGCTGAGATTACTGCCAGCTATTGTACGAATGTGTCATAATATACTTTTTGGAAAACGTAGACTATATATTTTACTGGTTCCTTCGTAATTAGAGTGGTTAATTATAAATGGTTAATTATAGTTGGGTTAGGATATTCACTATACTGAAAAAAAAAAAAAGTTTTTAAGTTGTATCAAATAATTTACTTAAAGTCAAATTACACACTTTAACAAATAGTCAAGAAAACTTTATTAAAAATCTTGAACACAATCTAGCTTTTAAATTTGTTAAAAAAATAGAGACAAAACCAAATATTTATATATGTAAGAGTTTAATTTATTATTTAATTTTGTAGAACCCACTGTTTATTATGAGATAAGAGACAAATTATTTTGATGAAACGCATTAGTAATTTTGCAAAATATTATTTATCCATTTATTGTGTGCTGATTGATACATTACATTTTTAAGTACCCAAGGATTTTTCCGAAATGGGTAGTCATTCCTTTGTCCCACCAATGTCATTCTCGTATCTATGGAGTCCTATATCCTATAACCACATAATTTTTTCTGAGTCGTGAGCTCATCTACCAATCTAGAGTAACATAAAGAGATTATTCAAATCCACTTCATTATTACTACCATTATTCTTCCTGATTTTATACGTAATTACTAAAAGTCGTATCCCGATGCTTCAATTACATTCGGTCTTCGGTATCGTGAAAGGCGGTAACAGAAAGTCAAACATAAAGCGATTGGCCGCCCTTTTCTTTCCACATTGCTCGCCTGAGCCAATTTATAAAGGCTGCCTGGTTGCCCATGGGCAATGTATCCAAAATAATCAAGACGCATTTGAGAGCAGATCATGGGAAAGTTAGATCCCTTACGTAATACTTCGTTTTTTTCAAGAAAACTACCACACATAAATTTCTTAACATTGACTTTACAACGAAATTTGAAATGATGCGGACTTTTGTACACCATACTTTAACATTAGCAAATACCCACATTCAATATTTTCCCGGCGAGCCCAAGCTTTTCCAAACGAGATTTTTTACAGATCGAATTAAAATGTCACGCCCCACGTCACGTAACGGCAGGGCACCAGCAAAATAGTGCATTCAGAGTACATCTGTAACCGAAAAAGTTCCAATAGAATTTTCTATTCGATAGTACGTAGATTTTAGTACGAAGGATTCTTCATGGTAATAGCCTATCCCGTTATTTATCAGGGGATTCGGGAATGGCCTGGCTTCCTCACTGGCTCTATCCAGGACCTTTAGAGACTTCTCTTTGACAAAAGATCAATAAATACAGCTGCTAGAATAAAGTGAACGGAAAGCGGTATTCATTACGGAAATCGCTTAGCACAAATATAATTAAAACGACTTATACTGTTTAATATTTCGTTTAATCTATACATATAAATAAAATTAGAGTGTCTGTTTGTAATATTGAAATAACCGCTTTTTACTACATGCATATGGATATATATACTGTACATACACCAAAATAGCATTTTTTACAATTATTGTCTGTCTGTCTGTCTGTCTGTTTGTTCCGGCTAATCTCTGGAACGGCTGGTCCGATTTTGATGAAACTTTCACTAGTAGGTAGCTGATGATATAAGGAGTAACTTAGGCTACTTTTTTTAGACTAGCTTTGCCCCGCGGTGTCACCCGGAGTGATTGTCGTACCGCGCGCAACATGGCGGGACTCGCCTATCAATAATAAAATTTAATGTTTCCGAAGCGAAGCGAGGGCGAGTCGCTAGTCGTAAATAATATCGTATTTTTTTTTCTACAATTTTCACTGTACTTCAGACAGCCTAATTGTTTGGCGAATCGCGTATAGGTCCGAAAATACAATATAGCCTAACATATCACTGTCCTGAATATTTCTTTTGTGGAATTCTTCACTGCTTAATTTAGGATTAGCCAGAGTTCATTAAACGTTTGACATTTAAAGGCAAGGCTGTACTTTCTATCCCTTGCGGTTATTTTAAACAGATACGAGACATAAACTCGTTTATATAGACCTCTGTTTATCAACTATGTTGTGTATAACAACAGAATATTGATTCCGACTTCGAATCAAGCCCGCACCTCGGGTTAAATTAAGCGAGTTATTAGCTACTAGACCAACGAGATGATTATTTTCCCACCGACGATATTTTTATTTAGTATACATACTGTATGTTACTGGTGGTAGGACCTCTTGTGAGTCCGCGCGGGTGGGTACCACCACCCTGCCTATTTCTGCCGTGAAGCAGTAATGCGTTTCGGTTTGAAGGGTGGGGCAGCCGTTGTAACTATACTTGAGACCTTAGAACTTGTATCTCAAGGGGGGTGGCGCATTTACGCTGTGGATGTCTATGGGCTCCAGTAACCACTTAACACCAGGTGGGCTGTGAGCTCGTCCACCCATCTAAGCAAAAAAAAAAAAAAAACTGCTTAAATTAAATAATAAATAATATTGTAAAACTTTATAAAAATACTAGTGAATACTATCTATAACGTTTCGCGTGATTATCACTAATTGTATGAAAATATCAATTTCAACGTGTACATATTATTATGACTCACCATCCACTTAGCTCATCCTTATAATTTCATTACAATAGCCGCTGCTGCTATCGACAACTTTACAAAATTTTAATAATCACAAAGCACTATCAGAAGATTCGCTTAGGAACGAATAGAATGCAAAAATTGAAATTACCACACACAATACGACGAAATAGAATAAATTTACTTTTTATTCAGTTACTTTGGCATCAAAATTTACTAGTAATCAATATAATGAACTAATCTGTAAATCTGTCCAAATTACAAAACTAACAATTTTTGAAATTTCGAATTAATATTCTGTAGAGAAATACGTCTACTTGTCGCTGGTCACAATAAAAATAAATTTCAACCAAATGGTAGCGTAACCACTCACCTACTTGAAACTCTGCCCGGGTATTTGCATCCGAAATTCCCTCTAGCAATAAAAAAAGATCAATAAAACTCTGGAATAACGCGTCGGTACGCGCTCTAAAGATAATACAATGGATTTTATTTAAAGTGAACGAGCAAAGGGGCAAGGGGTGCGAAAGGGGTCAGTACAGTTGAACGACCATCATTTTTCATCTCATTAACCAGATAATATGTCCTCGCGTGTCCTGAATGGGCAGCGGTTCGATTTGCTGTAAAGTTTTCTGTCTATTTATAGCAATTATTGAATCAAATTTAATAAACATACACTAACACAGTTATTAAGCACATTTAGCAGCGCTACAGCAAAAACTAACTTTGAAAAATGAACCGTTGGAAAAATAAGATTAGCTAAGTACAAAGCTACACGATCGAATAACAAGCTGAACTAAAAATTTAAGTAATTTTCTTTCAATCCTGGTTACCCTAACCAGAATTTCAGGCGAAAAAAGTTTTCGGAAAGTATACAAAATATGTTGGAAAATTTCAAGTTAAACGCACGTTTTGAAAATTGTGAAAATGATGTTATAAGATTCCTTTACACAGATATACTTAGTTTGGCCATAAATACGGTTACAAAGGAAAACAAAAAAAAATCTATGGCAAATAACATTTATTACTTTTACAGTGTGTTAGTTTAATACATAAATATAAAACAATTTAAAGTATAAAAAGCTTATTCAAAGTGGTCTCCATTGGCTGCAATACAGTCCTTTAAACGTTGAGGCCAGTTATCAATAGAAGCACGCAGTCTTTCCATGGGAAAATTTTTCACTGCCAATCGTACGGATTGTTTTAGGGACTCCAAATTATCATGGCGTTTAGAGCAAGCCGTACTCTCTAAAACTGACCATAAATCATAATCCAGCGGATTAAGATCGGGACTAGACGACGGCTAGTCTTCAGCTCTGATGAAGTCCGAAACTGCTCCGAAACAACCAAGACTGCGTAGACCGAGCTTTATGACCTGGCGCCGAGTCTTGCTGGAAGGACCATTCTTGATTATTGAACATGGTGTTGTTAAAGGGCTTCACAAGCTTCTCAAGAATGGTATCTTGATACACTTGTGCCGATGTTTTGATACCTTTTTCACAAAAGTATGGCTCAGTCACTCCTTCATAGCTAATACCCCACCAAACCATCCCTGAAGTCGGATAGTGCCCACGTTGCACTTTGTCGACTAATTGGGAAGCTTCCTTTTAGCTTTGAGCATAAATACGATCATTTTCTTTGTTAAAATGTTGCTCAATTGTAAAAAAATTCTCATCCGTAAACAAAAAATTTCTATGACCTCCCTTTGCGTACCGCTTCAGTAGTTGTTTCGATTTTACCACCCTATTCTCTTTTAAATTATCAGTTAAGAAATGACCAGTATGTCTCTTATAGGCTGCAAGTCCTAAGTCATCTTTTAAAATACGCGATATGGCTCTAGGTGCTATCTTCATCTCCCGAGATAAAATCTTTTACTTTCGGACAGGATTTCTTCGAATTCTTTCCCTTACTGCTTTGACCACCTTTTTCGTACGAACACTACGTTGACGGCCAGATCTTTTTCTGTCACAAACAGAGGAGGTCTCATTGCACCTATTAATAGCCCGGTACACAAACATTTAACTAATACCAAGCGTATGGAGAGTTTTAAAAATTGCATTTGGCTCCATACCTACTTTGTGTAATGCAATCACAGCGATTCGGTTCTCTTTATCACCCCACTCCATTTTAATATCGCAAAATATTGTACAATGTATTGGCGCCAAAATGAGAAAACTCAATGAGCAATCATATAACAATGACAGATTCCAAATTCAAATGTAATATTTTGTTTATTTTTAATTGTAACAGTATTTATGGCCAGACTAAGTATATCAATAGCACCACACAGATAGATCAAACTAACAACAGTGTATAAAAAACGATGCAATGATACGATAATATGAAGGCTTCGGACGCCACTCAATTCCAAATGAACTATGAACTCATCTACTCGTTCTACGGAAAGAAAAACGTGAAGTCCCATCCCATATTTGGGACTTACCTTTCAAAAACCGAAGCCTTTAAATAGCGCAATATGGGTTCCGATAATATGCTTAAGCCCGGTTGGCGGTGAGCATGTTTTCCTATGAACATCAAAAAATTTATAGCCCTTTCAGAAACTTGTTTCAAATTAGCATTACGATCTCATCAGCAAAGAAGGCGCTTCGTAAAAGCTTTTCATACAATATGGCGAAAAGATCCTCTTTTCTAGTCTCTTTTTTTTCATATTGAGTACCTACCGCCATAATTTCCGGTGAAATATTGTAAAACTTTGAAATTTTATGAAATCCGAGCATGCAGTGATGTATTTAGACCCGTGAGTGTTCTTAATAACATTTATTTGTGTAAATGGGTAAATTTTTATTTAATTTTATTTCGAAATTAAATTTTTATTTCTATAAACTTATTTTATTATAACAATAAAAATGTGACTAGCCTCATGTCTGAAAGTAGATGGTATTTACGTTGTGTGAGCCTCAGTTACCAATCATTTTAGAGGGGCTTGCCAACGCTAGTAGTGTAATTACACTAGCCCACATGATTTAGTCGGTTACAAAAGCTTAAAGAGAGCGCCCCATAATTGCGTCCTTGAGCTGGAAAGTTTTTGTCTTCACTGTTGTAAAATGGTTACACTATGCAGATTTTCAAACCAGTTTTTGAATAACGGAAGTTTAACTAAATTAGGTTTTGCGATCACTCGCATAAGAATGAGATATAGAGTAATTCCCGAGCTACCATCTCGATTTGCTAACTGATTCCTTTTTTTTCTAGATACGCGCGTATATGGCCCACCTGATAGTGAGTGATTACCATTGCCCATGGATTTCAGCCATGCCAGGGGCAGAACCAAGCCACTGCCTACCGTTTTTTGCCCTTGTAGGCAGACGAGCATACGGTCCATCTGATGGTGAATGGTTACCGTCGCCCATGGACTTCAGCAATGCCAGGAGCACGGCCAACTGCGGCCTACCTAAAACATGATGATGATATAAAATCCACACTGTATCTCCCTGCGTATTTTGACCGTGAAGAGACTATAGTCGTTACACAATACAATCGGATCTTCGACTGCATATCTCAAGGCAAATGACAATCACGCTGTGATATTTGCGGGCTCCAGTAATCATGAGATGGATCAGCTATCACCTATCTGTTCTAAAATATATATATTTTTTTTTATTGCTTACATTAGTGGACGAGCTTACAGCTCACCTGGTGTTAAGTGGTTACTGGAGCCCATGGACGTCTACAACGTAAATGCGCCACCCACCTTGAGATATAAGTTCTAAGGTCTCAGGTAAAGTTACAACGGCTGCCCCACCCTTCAAACCGAAATGCATTGCTGCTTCACCTCAGAAATAAGCAGGGCGGTGGTACCTACCCGCGTGGACTCACAAGAGGTCCTACCACCAGTATTTACCAGTTTACCATTCAGTCCACCGGATCGGGTATGACATCCGGGAACAAGGCTATCTATATATTAATACGTGAAGCAAAAACTTTGTATCCCTTTTTACGAAAATTGCGCGGACGGAGGAGTATGAAATTTTCCACACTTATACAGAATATAGAGAAGAAGTGGACAATGCTGATATTTTTTTAAATAATGCATAAAAGATACAGTAAATCAATAAAGAAAACATTACACACACTACATTCCATGTATTTGACGCACACACGCATGCATACTATTTATTGTCAAACTTTTGTTCTTGACGTCTGTTGTCAAATTGAGAATAGATTAAATATTGTTTGTCTTTGTTAATATTTTGTATAGTGTAGTCTTGGCGAAATTTGTGATTATAGAAGTATAAAATACAATCATAATAGTGTACAAACTTACAATTCCAATTAATTATAGTCGAATTTCGACTACTGCGGGACCTCTAGTAATGATTAAACTTTAAAAATCACTTCAATGAATCTTGTACCTTTTAATGTGTAGATTCAGAACATTAATAATTGCAAAACACGGTTTCAAACATGTTAAGTGCACCGCAAACACACAGCTCCTAGCCAAAATGCAAACTAAAGGTATAATGTATGATGTGGCCTAAAACTTCGCCGAGATACTGTAAATAAACATTTTAAACAGACAATATAAAAGCATAATAGTAAAAAGAACATATTTTTCATTTGTATTTGTACTGTCAATTTAATACAAGATACCCTACTAAACTAATGTTACCAAATATAAATACTCGCTACTGCCATACAAACTGTTATCCTATGACTATAAGAATATTTAATAAGATACCAAACAGCATTTTTTTTTTTTTTTTGTCAGGAGGAAATCGCCGGACTCCCGCCCTCCACTGGGGATAGAGGGCGGGGCATGTCAGAGTCGAACTGACTAAAACCTCCTGTCGCTCAACAACCAACGTCCAAACCTCGCATGAGATAGAACTCATGAAGAGGCAAAGGGGGGAAAGTGAAGCGTTTAGTGCGGAGCACATCTCTCCCATCACCCTCCCCCTCGGGACGCCGGACCGGCGGTCGTCGGCGCCACGACCACCAGCCCTCTCGGTCGGCAGGCTATCCGAAGCCCGCCTAGATGGCGCTGGTTAGAGTGAGCTATCCTACGGAATACCCCGCTGGACCAGAACCAGCGTGGGTCGAGGATAGCCGGCCTTCCATCACCCGGATGCTCTTGCGTAAAACGCGTGCAGAGCAGCTTGCACGTCGTCTTCTTAGGCCCCCCTCGCCGGTCCCCAGACCGACATATGAGGGGGGACCCGAAACACTTAGAGGGCCAGGGCTTGGGCGAGATCCGCCTCCCTGGCCCCCGCTCGACGGCGGCGGGATTGTGCGTCTCCCACGCGCCCCGCCGCCTCCTTCTGCGAGATGGTGCACTCGCAGAAGTCGAGCATCGCCTTCCACGACTCGTCGTCGCCGAGCATCGATGCCACAACACTCGGCAACGACAAGTCGTTTCCTACTTTTGCGACGAGGACACGGCGCCACCCCTCCCATGCGGGGCAGGCGACGAGCGTATGCTCTGCCGTGTCCAAGTCGCAATCACAATGGTGGCACTCTGCCGTCGGCTCGGCTCTGATCCGGTGCAGAAACTCACCGAAGCAACCATGCCCAGTGAGCACCTGCGTGAGCCGGAAAGTGAGGCGTCCTCTGTCACGATTCACCCAATCCACAAGGACCGGGTGAATCGCCTCGACGGTCCTACGACCAGCCGAAGGATCAGCCAGCCGTCTGGACCATGACTCCAGCACGGACCGCCGAGATTGGGCCCTCCGCGCTCTGACCACACTTTGGCTGGGACGCGCCACGCCCCGGGCGCGAAGGTCAGCCCGCCACTGACAGTCAGCGGCGAGCGCCTCCGCTTCCAGAACCCAAGGCGGCGTCCCAGCCAGTACACACGCCGCCTCAAAGGAGATGGTGCGATAACCACGGATGACCCTGACCGCGATGGTGCGTTGCGGCCGTTGCAGCAGCTTCGCCACCCCCGCGGCCAGGGACTGGCCCCACACAGGCGCCCCGTATAGGGCCATTGATCGCACCACCCCCGTATAGAGACGGCGCGTCACCTGGTCAGGCCCCCCGACGTTGGGCAGAAGCCGGCTTAACGCACCGGCCACCCCCAACAAACGAGGGACCAGGTGCTGAAAGTGAGCACGGAAGGTCCAACGACTGTCCAGAATGAGGCCGAGGTACTTCAACTGCACCCCGACCCCAATCCGGACGCCTCCAACCACGATATGGGCATCGACAGGTGGCACTCTCCGGGGCCTGTGGAACCACATGGCCTCGGATTTACTGAGCGCCACGTCGAGGCCCAATCTCCTGATTTTGCCGACGACATGCGCCACCCCAGCGGTAGCAAGACGGGCAGACTCAGCAAAACTCTCCCCCCGGGCCACGACCAACGTGTCGTCTGCGTAACAGAACCAAACAGCATAAGAGATCTTCCACTAACTCAATTTAAAAGAAAATTATATTTATGGCTAATAGATAAGGCTTATTATAGTCTGCAAGAATTTTTAAATGATAAGTGTTGTACATAATAAAATATTAGAATAAGAAGTGATAGAATGTAAAAATAGATAGATTTAGTAAATTTAGTGTTAGATTTAATATAAAAATAAGTTAAATTTTCGCATGCCTAAACAGGCGAAATATATGAAACTATGTCCTATATCCACAATATCTTGTAAACTATATTTCTGGCGAATAAAGATTTTCTTCTTCTTCTTCTTCTTACGAGATTCAAAATAGATAATAGAATTATGGACAGAATTATAAATTATTATTTTAATAGCTACCTAGCCTTGAAAGTTATTTTTTAATAAAAACTTACATTCATACACAAAACCTTCACAAATTATGTCACAATGAATCATATTAATTCACAAGCGACATCCAAGAGCAGACGCGCTCTCCTACATTTACCCGTCATATTAAATTATACGTAAATTCGACATTCTTTCCCATGTTACCTTCTAACAATAATTTAAAGAAAATACAACACCTATTCTTAGGGTGAAATACGTGAGGCACATAGCGCACGTGAGTTTGGCAAAGAACTCATTTTCACATGAGCAATTCCTTTCGTGTCCCATCTACTACATTCAATTCTCGAAGATATCGCGTAGGGAACAGCACAGTATTAAGAACAGATAAAAACGCGGACCATTTAACACAAATTATGCCAGTTTTAAACGCGAAGACATCGTTAAATGTAAAACATTTCTCGCTTCTTTTCAAAAAATTCTTTCATTTTGTCATCGGGTGTATCATGGCAAGTTTTTTACCGTTATTTGTAATGTTTTTGTAAAAAACAATTTGCGTAAATTGAGGTATGTTTGTTGGTTTGTTTGTTTTATAATATATGCATTCGCTCGCGTGTCAATTATGTTTGAAACTTAAATACTTATCGTTGACATTTCAGGAAAAAATTCTTGGATTTTTATCATAAAATGCGAGTAGAAATTTTATTAAATTTTATTATTAAATTATTAATTTTTTTATTAAATTTTAATAAAGATAATCGTCGTCTGCATCGTAACACTTTTGACTTTATTATTAGATTTTGAAAATTTTAACTGTACCGTTACTTAAACACACATTAAAATTTAAACAAATTTAATTTAGTTTAAATTTAAATTGCCCAATGCGACAACTGTTTTATGAATGCTGTTAATACCGCATGCTGCAAGTTTGAAATAGGTCACCCTTAGCTTTTTTTTCTGAAGACTTTGCATATCAAGTACGCGGCTAGTCAGTACATATAAGTGCTTATGATTGGCCATATATTTAATGTTGATGTCGTCAACAACGAGTTTAGCCCGTAATCACCTGCTGGCATAATAATAAGCGAATGAAGCCGCCGTGGTATAAAGGATATGACGCCCTATGTTATCGTATCGATGGTGGAACAATACCATAGTTCCAGTATCCACGAGCTTGCGATCCGCTAATTTTCGGTAGGCAGCGGCTTGGCTCTCCCCCTGGCATTGCTGAAGTCCATGGGCGACGGTAACCACTCACCATCAGGTGGGCCGTATGCTCGTCTGCCTACAAGGGCAATAAAAAATAAATAACTAAATAAGTTGTCAGTGACTACCTTAGCTTATAGAAACCAATACGTAAATGCCACCTTAAATACTATTGAGATATGAGTTGGAACTCTCTTTTTCATAATATAATGGTTGTCTCATCCTTCAAATTGAAAGCCATGATTGTTCCGCGACAGAAATAAGCAAAAAGGTGTTATCTACCGCCTCAGTTGTAGAATACGCTTTACGATCAGCACATATTACACTAGACTTTAATATCTACTGTGCACCTTAGAAAAGCGTCTCTTTTGAAATTTCAATCTATCAGTATAGCAAACCGACCTATACGTCACTCTCGCGGCCGTATTCCCGCTCGCTACACATAGTTTTTATTATCTATGTCCGTCTTTTGACAGATAATTAAGATTGTTTTACGGGCTTCCGTTTGAAGTGTGAGTTGCGTCATATTGTAATCTTATACCTTTAAACGAGCAATTCTTGTATATATATATGTATATAATCGGAATCTCGGAAACGGCTCCAACGATTGTCATAAAATGTAGTATACAGGGGATTTCGGGGGCGATAAATCGATCTAGCTACGATTTATTTTCAGAAAATGTTGTTTTATTCGTGTTTTCAATAATCAACTCTTCCCGACATCTATTGACGAATAATAATACTATTTTTCTTAATTGAGGGCAATTAACCGCTTTAAAGACACAACAAGATGGCGTTAACAAAAAAAAAGTTATTGCTTTAAATCGCAAATTGTTTGTGTAAAAAGACTAGAATTAGATATTTGATATTAGTGACTAACCCATAGTTTAATGAAATAATATCCTGAGACCTACCCCTCACTATATCAGTAAAATTCGATCCGTATTTAAAAATCCTGCCAACATGCAGTGGCCATGTTGAACCAAACAACACACTAATTGCAGTTCCATGCAAGCTCGGGTAAACCTAGCCACCATTTATCTGTGATACCCATCAATTTCTGTAACACTAACAGGGTGCTCTCAATTCTAGCGATGAAATTGAAAACTGAATAAACGTTTGCTAGTAAAACAGTTTTGGCTGATAGAAGAACGAATTGTAGGCCTTCACATATGATTACATTCTGCACGTAACTAATTTTTCAAAGTGTAAAAATGCGTTCGCGTTCTTGTAAATATAAGAATTAAAAAAAAAACAAAATAATTTCTTTATCCAACAAAGACTTATTAGCCGCTTTCAAATGACTATAACACCGATTTGGAAACTCGGTCTTAAGCCAGAAAACAATTGGCAAAAAACTCGGGGCTTGTTTCGTTAAAAAATAACGTACATTTATCAAAAGCATTTAATTAAATATAGGTATATAACTAGTCAGGTCATAAGTATTGTCACACAGTAAAAACTTTTCTTTTAGAATGCTGGCCACAAAAAGTTTATTGAATTCGAATTTCGAATTGTTCATGAAAATAAAAATGTATACTTTTAGAATTTTACTCATTTTTAAATACGGAGTGGACGCTTAAAGAAGACCGTGTTGCAGTTATTGCGTTGCATCGTTGCGGTTACGCGGCAATTCAAATTTTTAACATACTGAAAATTTGAATATAACCAAAAGATTCGTTTATCGTACCATTAAACGATACAATGAAGACTCTAGTGTAGATGACAGGTCAAGAAGTGGTCGCCCTCGGTCTGTTAGGACTCCAGCAGTGATAAAAGCTGTGAAGGCGCGAATTCAAAGAAATCCCAAACGTAAGCAGAAACTGTTGGCCCATCAGATGGGGTTAAGCAGAACCACGGTGAAAAGGGTGTTAAATGAAGACTTAGGGCTTCGGGCATATCGAAGAAAAATAGGACATCGTTTGAATGCTCGTCTAATGGACCTGAGAATGAAGAGATGCCGCGCTTTGTTGAAGCGGTACGCGGGAAAAAAATATCGGGAAATTATTTTTTCGGATGAAAAAATTTTTACCGTAGAAGAGAGCTACAACAAACAAAATGATAAGGTGTACGCACACAATAGTGAAGAAGCGAGCAACCGTATTCTGCGTGTCCAACGAGGTCATTTTCCATCCTCGCTCATGGGAGTTTCATATTGGGGCTTAACAGAGGTACATTTTTGTGAGAAAGGTGTAAAAACGAATGCAGTTGTGTATCAAAATACAGTCCTGACGAACCTTGTGGAACCTGTTTCTCATACCATGTTCAATAACAGGCACTGGGTATTCCAACAAGATTCGGCGCCAGCTCATAGAGCGAAGAGCACACAAGACTGGCTGGCGGCGCGTGAAATCGACATCATCCGGCACGAAGACTGGCCCTCCTCCAGTCCAGATTTGAATCCGTTAGATTACAAGATATGGCAACACTTGGAGGAAAAGGCGTGCTCAAAGCCTAAACTTTAGTGTCATAAGAATCTATGTTTTGTTAAGTTCATTTTGGTATATGAATGGTTACATAATGAATAAACTTGTTTCAATTATTTTACATTAAACATGTGACAGAATTTATGACCTGACTAGGTATATAAATTAGTGGCTAATGGACTGGCATAGCAAACACGTCTATTCATCTTTTTTTATTTATTTTTTTATTGCATAGATGGGTGAATGAGCTCACAGCCCACCTGGTGTTAAGTGGTTACTGGAGCCCATAGACATCTATAGCGTAAATGCGCCACCCACTTTAAGATATAAGTTCTAAGGTCTCAGTATAGTTACAACGGCTGCCCCACCCTTCAAACCGAAACACATTACTGCTTGACGGTAGAAATAGGCAGGGTGGTGGTACCTACCCGTGCGGACTCACAAGAGGTCCTACCACCAGTAATTACGCAAATTATAATTTTGCGGGTGTGATTTTTATTACACGATGTTATTCCTTCACCGTGGAAGTCAATCGTGAACATTTGTTGAGTAGGTACGTATTTCATTAGAAAAATTGGTACTGACCTGAGATTTTAACACCGGTGCATCGCTACAGACGAATGCTCACGAATACACACGAATCATCTAGATAAATTTAAAAAATATCCCAAAAAAATCTATGGATTATTAAAATCTTTAACTAAAATGTTGTCTTACGCACTTAGCAACCTTCTATATTGCCACATAAGTCTTTTGTTTTAAAATGATGCTACTTGAATGTATTTTGATTAGTTCTGCTATACAAATATTAGCTCGTTCACACTGAGAGCTGCTAGCCCGCATATTGTGAGAGCTTTACGCTTTGTGCTGATAGTTGTTTGCTTTAGTTGGTGGCAAACTATTACAGAAGATTGAAAGTAAAGAATTCTTGAAAAGTTTTCTTGGTATGGCTGTAGATAAAACTACATGCTATTTCATGATAACAATTTTGTTAACAGAATATCTTGGTAATATTATAATAATTTGATCTATTTAATTAAATATGCGCATTTCTGTTTTAGTTCTAAAAAAGCGGTATTCATAATTGGACATCCGTCTCTCTCTGAATACTTCCTATATTAAAAACAATTGTGAGTTCTGATCTCATCAGATAAATAAAAGTGTGATAAATAGAACACTGTGCTCTATTGCTATTGTGTTTTCGGCTTAAACTCGCAATATAAGTGGTGGCATTCACATTGTAGTGACTGACTATGGACTCGCGTAATCTCCTAACATCAGGAAAGCTTAAGTAAAAGCTTAAGTAAGAAAGTATTATTTGGAAGTGACCCACAGACAGATGGTTTGAAAACATCGTAGGGCTATTGATTTTATATTAATTGGCTTTCAATACAATATACCTAAACAAAATAATGTACTTCGCTCCATGATAGCTAAAAAACACGAAAAACAAGTGACATAACAGACTATTTACAAGTGTAGAGAAATTTTCGAGGCCACTTGACTTCCTTCGCAAGTAGTACGCCAAATCGTAAACAAAAATCCTGTGTGTATAAAAAGGCATTGAGTGAAAAGAGTAATTTTCTCCTCCATAAAAACAGTTACGCAGTTATTTATGGTGATACCGCAATCTATACAAGGGATTTCGCCCGGGGCAGAGCATTAACGATTATCCGGGGCTTCTCCTACAAAGAAAGAAATATTACTTTGACAAGTAAATTCCGTGTACGATATTTTTACGCTCATTGGACTGCCCTCAAATGAAGCGATCATTTTCTTGTTAAAAAATTTTCAAAAGATTCTTTTACAGAACAATCTACCTACAATGCCCATATTGTGACGTTAAAAATATAATAATAATCTGTCTCTATATATAAAAATGATTGCTGTTCGTTAGTCTTGCTAAAACTCGAGAACGGCTGGACCGATTTTGCTAATTTTGGTCTTGAATTATTTGTGGAAGTTCAGAGAAGGTTTAAAAGATAGATAAATATGAAAATGCTCGGAATGAAATAAAAATAACAATTTTGTTTTCCCTTTGATTGTAACCCCCCCCCCCCCCGTCGGACGGATTCCGCTTATTTCTTTTTTAAGTTTGTTTTACACAAACGATTTTTACACTACGAAGTCTGCCGGGTCAGGTAGTCAAAAATAAATTTGGAAATGTTGTTTTTGTTGCCTACTAGAGCAGAGAAGCGTGCGTACGGTTTACCTGATGGTGAGTGGTTCTTCTCAAACTTCATTCGAAGAAAAATATGTCACAGCCGAACAAAAACACTCTGAAGCGAGCTTCTTTACAGTCAAATGAGATGTGGCAAACATTATATCTGAACACGAATTATTGAAGAACGTAGTAGGTAGTTTCAAGAGTTAAAAAATTTTTTTATTTTTTATTGCCCTTGTATGCAGACGAGCATACGGCCCACCTGATGGTGAGTGGTTACCGTCGCCCATGGACTTCAGCAATGCCAGGGGGAGAGCCAAGCCGCTGCCTACCGTAAATTTTCTATTTTTTAGTTGGATGTTCTATAAAAGCGTACCTATTTTTTTAGTTTTTTAAACTATTATTTATTTTTCATTTTTTAGTCGAATTTCAATTTGTCAATTTTTTTTTTTAATATTGAATTATTATCGATCCTTAATAAGTATAACAAATTTCGAGTTAATCCGACGTTTTGAAAGTGGTCAAAATCATATTCAAAGATTCCGTTACATACTAACATACATACGTCTGAAGCTAATAAAAGCGTATTAATGAGATAACAGCATCATCTCAAAGCACTCATAGCGGTACAAACAATAGGACCAATACATTGATACGATATCGGCAAAGCTGAAAAAAGGCGTGTGGCACTCGGGGACTGCCGCGGTAAAGCTATTGCAAAGCATTTTTTATCAACTTATGCAATTACAATTAGACAATAATAATTTAATATTAAAATAATAATAAAAATAAGACCACGCTATATTTATAAACATTAACAAAAATAAAACATTAACTGTCCCCTTCACATTCATAAGCTAGACCGCGTGAGAGATGGGCAGACTTTTCATGATGCTCATGCAGTGCGACGTCACGCCGCGCGCTTATTCACGAACACTACACCAGCGCAACGTGTGAATGTGCTGAACGCGAGAAACATAGTAGGCGTAGTGGGGGTGTCAGGCTATTTTCGTTACGGAATTTCATGATTCGGTCGCCACGCTCAAGGCCCGCGATAAAATCTATGCAGTAGCTTAAAAATGTTGTTAAATTTATTGTATAGTTTAAACGCTTTTTTCTCTTTTCACTGAGGACCACTAAAGTCATCTGCTGTAATGTAAATGTGGAGGGCCAGGGATACTACTAGGGTTGCCAAACGTCCCGTATTTACCAAGATGTCCCGTATTTTAGGCTTAGTTTAAAATGTCCCGGCGGGGCTGACTCTGTCCCGCTTTCGAACCGTACGATTATAATTGTATTGATTTTTATAATTATTTTAAAACCGATAAATATATGTTAAAACTGACTTGCTCCTCGGAGAAATATAAAAAAATAAATAAAGAGCGTCACTATATAATTTTGTTTTTTATTTGTCCCATGTAAAAAACTAAATTCCTATATTTTTTGCCTATTTGAGCATTTGACCCTTATAAGCTGAAAAAAAATCTGGAAAATACAGGGTACTACAATATAAACGCCAACTTGGGATTTGAAGTTTAATTAAGCTTAGAAAATGCTTTACACACTGGAACGCAAGAATTCTTTGTAAGAATTACCATGATACTAGTAACTAAGTATGCGACTCTGGAAGAAGCATTTTATTTTATTAAATATCAATAGAATCGAATCAATAGAATATCCCATTTGTTTACTTTCATACGTACAGCTGACGCATCACAGAAACCACAAACAAACTAATTTTAAACTAGTTCTGTTCCACATATAAAACTCACGTAAACCTGTAATGATACAATTTTATGAGTGTCTAACAACTTTTATCGTTTTTCAATACGTCATCGTTGGGGTCTAGACACATAAAGCCATAAATATAAAACGTAAAATATTTAAAGAATGGATGTAAAAAAGTGGTGATGGATTTGTTTACAACACATCCCTTATAAAATTGTTTTAAGCCTTACTGCTCATCTACTTTTTTTACTTTATTGGGAATTTCTACCTTGCCGCCTTATTGATTAGAATTCAAAATATTTTGCGTAAAGCTTAATATGTTAGGGGTTATGAAAATTCAAATTTTATCACCGCTAATTCTGTAATTATGTTTCAATTTGTAAAGACATCATTTAAGAATACTACTGGTATATTTTTCTCGAAATCCCTATTTCTCTAAATATATGGAAATGCTATATACAGGGAGTTATTAAACACAAACATTGCATACGGTTTTTCCTCGAAGTACTTACAGAATGCTTTTCAGCCTCCGAATTTATAAACGCTGGACTATAAAACCTACATAAAATAATAGAAAATGTGGAAAAGATTGATGGTTAAAAACAAAAAAAACAACACGCTAATGGTATATACATACTTGTTATAATCCAAAGAACAAAATCTCAATAAGTTTGCTAACAGCCCATATGAGTTAACATCCACCTTCCAAAAGACACTCAACAGTTAAGTACCCTTACCCTTAGATACAGATGAAAATGAATTTAACAACATTGCTAACAGAGGTTCTAATTAAGTTAACGGTAAGCATTTAAGAATAATTTTAACAATTTCATGCGTATTGTCGATCTGCATTAAAATTTTATCGTTGCGCAGTTTTAGCCGCTTTATATGTAAGCCCTAACTCGTTGGCAGCAGAAAGAGAACCGCAATGCTGATTGTCGAAAACCGGTCGAGGCGTTATCGTGCGCGTGCGACACCGACGCCGTGATTTGCATACAGATAGTCCACATTTTATCCCAGCGAAACTGTACTACGGTATTTTTGCATTTTGTCGACGGTCCTCGAACAATTACCCGTTTCTTTTACGCCGTCGCGTCGGAGGTTCGTGAATGCGGCTTTGTTTCGTTGGCTTTAAATGTTGTCTATCGTTGTAAATATACAGATTTGAGACGACACTAACAGTAATGCTGTGGATGGAACTGATGTCATGAAACTCAGTTTTTTTAATACAGGATTTATTATTTTGCATAGTGAATAAGCTTCGGTGAAAAAGTATACTCATAATTCATATAGGTCAAATCGAAAACAAAATCAATCATAATAGGAAACGCGACACTGCATATTAACAAGTTAAGCCTCGCAGTTGATTCAGTCTTTTTTTTTTTACGGCCCACCTGATGGTAAGTGGTTACCGTCGCCCATGGACTTCAGCAATGCCAGGGGCAGAGCCAATCCGCTGCCTACCGAGTCTACTAGTACTATAAGTAGGTTAAAGAAACCACTCTTTGCATACTATATAGAATCTGTTTTGGAATGCAATAATACTCTGAGAGCACATTTTCTACCCGAGAAGCTTAGAAGTATCTTTCGATGAAGGTTAATCTAGTTTATGCTGGACCTGGGACTGAACAATGATATTTAATAGTAGGTGGACTATTCATATTTCACTATCTTTGTAGTATGTCATTAGTACCTATGTGAATTTAAAAAAATACTAACTTTAATTGGAATATTTCTTTCCATTATGTGCTGCCACTTTTGACGTATTCATTATTCTAAATAAATAAGCTCAAACAACAAATTTAAAACCGTTGTCTAAAATCTTTGAATTTACGAAGAAAACTCTTAGGCCCTTAAGTGTTTTAACTAAATACACTAAATCTGTAGCAACAATAACAATCTCAATACCATCAAACATTAATTAGGAATCTTGTTACAATTTACTACCTCTAATTTGGAGTTAATTAACTCAAATGGCTAAAGGTTTTGGAAACATAAGCCTTAGTGCACCTTTTCTTCATTACCACGGCGCCTGTTTGCTTCTTCTAGTCAAGTAAAAACATAAATATTTTACGACAAAAATTGTATTAACAGTATTAAGTAATATAAAGTGTGCTATTTAATTTTCTTACAATTGTTATAATGATTTGATGGCCGTTACTCCCTAACCATCTCTGTGACAGTCATATTACTTGCATGGGTAAGTACTCGTAAAATATGTTTGTCTCTTTCAATAATTCCAGTTTGAAAGATGAAGGAAGGATTCGTGGGAACTTCAATTCCTTATCTTAAGGTGGATGGCAATATTTACGCTGAGATGTTTATGAAAGCAAAAACGGTTTACTACATCCACAAATCTAATGCAACAAAAACATCCTTATGAAATCTCGCGAATCAGAAACGCAATAAAAGCATAGTTAATGCGTATAAACTAAGCTTTTTCACCCTATCGAATCATAGAGCTCGTTACTGACAAATCTATACATTTTTCAATTTTACAATTTATATTCATAGAATGATTTCTTTACTGGTGGTAAAGACCTCTTGTGAGTCCGCACGGGTAGGTACCACCACCCTGCCTATTTCTGCCGTGAAACAGTAATGCGTTTCGGTTTGAAGGTGGGGTAGCCGTTGTAACTATACTTGAGACCTTAGAACTTATATCTCAAGGTGGGTGGCGCGTTACGTTGTAGATGTCTGTGGGCTCCAGTAACCACTTAACACCAGGTGGGCTGTGAGCTCGTCCACCCATCTAAGAAATAAAAAAATAAAAATAAAAATAATATTTAAAATTGTATACATTCATGCTTTCCAGCTTAAAGGCTAAGATAGATATTACTATAATATAATTAAAGCTCCGATCTAGTATACTCAAAAGAAGAAACGAGGGTTTTTATCTGGTGATGTATAAGAACCCGGCACTTAGTAGTACGTCATGAGCTCATTAGCACATATATGTCTATAAACAATACAAGTAATAGAAAGGTGAATAGTAAATTATAGAATCTACTCTTGGGTCAGGTTCAAAACAATTCTCGGAATTTCAATGAGTGCTCCACTTTATCCACAGCTGGTATAATGCAGCCCGGTCCGGTTCATTTGCCGCGCCTTGCCTTTCGGACGCTTGCCTGTTGTGAATAGAATCCAAATTACTTGAAAATTTCTTCGAGTGCATTCTCGCTCAGAGAGCGTAGCGCTACCTCTATAGTACAATTTACAGGAAAAGAACAAAGAACTTATTAAATTTGCTGAATTGAAATGAACACACAAATTTCTTTTGTTTTGTTGATGTTGAAATTGAATTACGAATATGAGCCGCAATAGCTTTGAGGTAAAGAGGAGTATGTTGTAAACAAACCGGCTGTTTGGCTTTATTATCTATCTTAAGAATACTTCATAATTTTTTTTTTAAATTAATACCCTATTCATAGTAAAATAGAAGATCTATATCTACTATATTTTCAACCAACGAATAAAAATAGTAGCAGAAATATCATACCCAGTCACCTTAGTTTTTCCCGTAAATCATAAATTTACAAAAGCACCACTATTTGCTATTTCCTAAAGAAACAGTTTCATATACATTTATGAACATTCACAAAATCGTTGATATATATATCCCAGAATTCACTAAGCTGGAACAATGATTTGGTTGCCAAGATTGTAGCTTGAAACTTATAGGAACGGGTTTCCATAAACTGTGTGGTTGGTTATATTCTACGTCAATAATACAGTAGTTAATATGAATATAATAAGAATAATAGGAAAACCGAAGCTGATTAATAGCGGCAGTAATTGTTCCAATAACGGTTGTATTTCAAATCAAATGAACAATGAAACAAGCTTCTACGAGTATAACAATATAGTGAGTGTAGCACAGAAGGTAATAAAAACACTCAGATAACATGTTGAAGAATCCATAGTTGAGAGGACAGCTCTTAGCTAGAACACTTCCGGTCAAGTTGCGTTAGTTTTTCCTGGGCTTAGTAACACGAGAATGGAATTGGGGCCGTAAGAGAAGGGGCAGAGTACTAGGTGGTACCACAACAGGGCTGTCCAAACATAAAAAGAAGAATAATGTTGAATTAAAAATGGTTGATGCCCAACAGTTATTTCGGGTTGTATTCAAAATGGTTTTAGATACAAAATTGATAAATTAATATGGTTATAAATTTTTGCAGCTTTTTAATACACCCAATCTATTATGAATATTTTTTGGAAAAAAACTAAGATTGAATTTCGTGATATTAAAAAAATATAACATATAAAGGATAATTTTAATATGTTATATAATATATAATATATATAAAATGTTAATATTACCGAAATACAGAATCGCCGAGTGAATTTCATATAGTATAGTGTTTTTGGTAAATATCGCAAGCCTGCATGATTCCTCTCAATTTGTGGCCCACTAAAAGATAGTGCCATTGTAAAAATACTAGTAAAAGAGAAACAATGCCAGCAAGGCCAATAATAAAGTAATTTCTGTCATCGAATACCCATCAAATTCAGATATAAAACTACTACATATTAATATTCGAACACGATAACATCTCAATACCTATCAAATAAACAAAATAAAACTAAGATAGACGGACTATAATATATTTTTTCTGGAAGAGAGAAAAAAGAGACCTAGAACTAAATCACACAAAACAATGCTTAGATAGAATATTTTGGCGGTACACACGGTCTGGCATACCAGGTTTACGTCCGTACAAGGCTTGATTGGTATATATGTACATACGTAATAGAAAACCACATACCACCTTGCTCGTAGTAAAAGAAAACCTTTATTTAAGGCTACGTTTCAACATACAAATAGATATTATGTAAATGTTTAGTTCTTCACAAATGTTTTCTGAGTTTGAATAGGAGCAACCCTGTCTACGTTGCTGCAACGACACGCCGTGTAATCTCAAGTTAGCGAGCAATTTGGTGTTGCTTTCAGCAGAGCAGCCTTCACTATGGATTGTCTTCTTTACGTTGTTCTCCAAACGATGTGAAGTAAGAATACGGCTTAAATTTAAAGGATTTTTCTATTGTTTCTTAGCGTTCTTCTCAATTGATTTTAGAGTTTTATTTGTACGCTTAGTTCTTTAGAAACGCGTTTTTTTTTTAATTCTCAGAGATCAAGTACAATGTCTGAGACCGCAGTTTTTATATCTTCAAAATTCAGATAAAATTTTTGCTTAGATTGGTGAACGAGTTCACGGTCCACCTGGTGTGGAATGGTTACCAAAGCACATAAATATCCATAATGTAAATGCCGTCAACCACATTGAGACAGGAGTTCTAAGCTTCGGTTCTATAGTATAACCGCTTCCCTATTCTTCACACCGAAAAGTATATTATACATTTACTTCCAGCCGAAGTGGGTGGTGGTACCTACCCGTGCGGGATCATACGGCACACTATAACCAGTAATATAGTTTTATATAATAGTTTTCCAAAAACCATTAAAATAATATCCTAATCACCGAAAATCTGATAATTGTAAATTAAATTCATTTACTACGAATTCATTTGTAGTCCTTCCTAATATCACCAAATTACATTATAACCGCCCATCAACATACTATCTACAGATTGGCATCATCATCTTCTCCATTTTAAACGTGCATTAAATTTTAAAACACCATTAATATAGGCATTCTAAATTGTTATTTATATCCGAGGCACTGGATCGAGATAGCCGGCATAATCAGCCGTGAAACCGCCGAGCTATTTTGTAACGGGAACATGTTTAACACCCTCTTGGAGATTACCTCCCAAGTTAACTAGACGTCGAGGCTTAGTCGACGTTCAAAGTATTTTGGTTTAATGATTATCCCATCATTTATCTAACTAATTAGTCATTTATTTTTAACGGCCGTCTGGTGTAGTGGTAAGTGACATGGTCACTACATAAGAGGGTCGCGGGTTCGAATGCCGCCAAGGGAAGATATTTGTATGATAAATATAAAATGTCTTTTCCAGGGATAATGGATGTATATTAAATATATGTATGTGTATAATAAAAATCTTACGTTTATTTCCGTTAACTGGTACCTGTAACACAAGTTCTTTACGAGCTTAGCACGGGACCAGTTAACGTGGCGTGATTGTTAGTAAATATTTATTTATTTATTATTATTTCAATAATAATATAACTAGAGGGTAATTAACCTTTTACTGCCTCAAGTAGGTAAATGAGAAGATCGGTTATTCAAAACAACTTAAGATTATGCGATCTCGATTAAAAACTACTAGCAAATAGTCTTTGTTTTCTTTCTAAACTAAATCTGCATGACGAATCAGTAAGTAATTAAGCTTTAAAAAGTAATTATGCTTTTCAGTTATGTAATTAGCGTCTACATCCCATTATTTCTTTGACTTAATAAGATATGGCTCATCTAGTCTTAAATAATTGTCTGATGCTATTGAAATATAAAGTCGAAGTCTTAGTTTTATGGTTTAAAGGATGTCTCGCGCGACAAACTGCGCAAATTGTTCGTAGGGCACGTTGAGAGCTGATCTTATCGCTCAAATTCGCGATATTTTCTAGCTTTTTAGTATACACAAGAGCATAGTATTTAGTTTCTATTGTATATGTATATGAGTTTTGGTTTAGTATTCGCGATTCGTGAACAGGATTTCGCGTTTGTTATATCGTTTTTTAATACATTAAAAGTTTCAGCTAATGTTTTCGCTGGATATTAGTTTATTAGCTTTTAGTAGTATACTAGCTCCGGTAACTAGTAAAATTTCCCGCAAACTCATCTATGTATGATTATCATATCATAGTATCATCTATGACGTCGACGATGTACCAATGCATTTCTTATATCTCAATGAGAAGGCGGTATTCACACGCCAGCTTCGGTAACCGATCCGGTGGACCGTAAGTTCTTCTCCCATCTTTGCTAATTCAATGTCAATTTTAAAACGCAACAAAATCAAAGGTTCTTGCCCTAAATATTATCAAACATTTGTTGAAAAATTTCAATTGTTCGTATCAAAACTACTTTTGTTATTTTTCAGTCATAATTAATAAAATATTGAGCTTAAACAACTAGCTATGAATGAATGTATGAATGTATGAATTCAATATTTAATCATATTGTACTGAGGCTGCCCCTATATATGATGTACGTACGCCACGGTTTATGGGGGATAATGACGTCAAATGCATTTCCATGAAATATGGGCTGTGGCAGCCTTCATAAAAACATTCATTACACGAAATGTCACGTACATAATTTATCTGACGTCATTTACAGCAATTCTGGGAACTGCCAAGATATAATGATCTCTCAGTGTAAAGAGTTATCGCAAATTCTCTACGATATAATACGTAAAGCAAAAACTTTGTATCCCTTTTTACGAAAATTGCGCGGACGGAGGAGTATGAAATTTTGCACACTTATAGAGAATATAGAGAAGAAGTGCACAATGCTAATATTTTTTTAAATTAATGCATAAAAGATACATTAAATCAATAAAGAAAACATTACACACACTACATTCCATGTATTTGACGCATGCATACTATTTGTTGTCAAACTTTTGTTCTTGACTTCTGTTGTCAAGTTGAGAATAGATTAAATATTGTTTGTCTTTATTAATATTTTTTATAGAGTAGCCTTGTAATAATAGAAGTATAAAATACAATCATAATAGTGTACAAACTTACAATTCCAATTAATTATAGTCGAATTTCGACTACTGCAGGACCTCTAGTTCTCTGTTATTGGATAAAGGAAGTTAAAGGAATCATTTCAATATTACATTAATAAGATCGTCTCTTCACCGCCAAAGTCAGTCGCACTGAAATGAAAACCAATGTTTCAAACGTAAAAAACGAAATAAAACGTTAACAATAATATAATTTGGATTTTTTAAAAGTAGCCTCATTAAATTTTGTGGATGCTCTTTTATTTACCATTCAATATACTAGTGAGTAAATGGCAATTGATTCAATTTAGAGTACTAAATTAATTTAAAAAAAAATCCGTAGTACAGCTTTAGAAACATCGAAATTTGCTTTTAGTACGTTATTTCAGAATTTTATAACGATAAAATATTTTTTTTGCGTTTAAATACTTTTATTTTTGTGACTAAGGGATTACTCGTGGCCCGGAGGCCTTTCCAGTTTCACCAGGACAGGTGGGCGAGCAAAAGCTCTGTCAGGAAGGGTGGGATTTAAATACTATTTACTATTCACACATTCACTATGAGATCTTGTATGCGCATCGTCAGACTCGAGTAGATTAAAGATTTGGGGTATAACAAAAACTATCTTTAAGCACCGGTATATCAGATCGACGTGCTGAGAACGACTTCAAAGAAAAAATGTTACTAAATAAATAACGAATTGCAATTTTATAACATTAAAGTTACTATTTTTTTTTTTTTTTTGGGTCCCGGAGGCGGAGGCACTCGCTGCTGACTATCAGTGGCGGGCTGACCTTCGTGTCCGGGGCGTGGCACGTCCCAGCCCCAGTGTGGTCAGAGCGCGGAGGGCCCAATCTCGGCGGTCCGTGCTGGAGTCATGGTCCAGACGGCTGGCCGATCCTTCGGCTGGTCGTAGGACCGTCGAGGCGATTCGCCCGGTTTTGTGAATTGGGTGAATCGTGACAGAGGACGCCTCACTTTCCGGCTCACGCAGGTGCTCACTGGGCATGGTTGCTTCGGTGAGTTCCTGCACCGGATCGGAGCCGAGTCGACGGCAGAGTGCCACCATTGTGGTTGCGACTTGGACACGGCGGAGCACACGCTCGTCGCCTGCCCCGCATGGGAGGGGTGGCGCCGTGTCCTCGTCGCAAAAATAGGAAACGACTTGTCGTTGCCGAGTGTTGTGGCATCGATGCTCGGTGACGACGAGTCGTGGAAGGCGATGCTCGACTTCTGCGAGTGCACCATCTCGCAGAAGGAGGCGGCGGGGCGCGTGAGAGACGCACAGCCCGCCGCCGTCGAGCGGGGGCCAGGGAGGCGGATTTCGCCCAAGCCCTGGCCCTCTAAGTGTTTCGGGTCCCTCACATGTCGGCCTGGGGACCGGCGAAGGGGGCCTAAGAAGACGACGTGCAAGCTGCTCTGCATGCGTTTTATGCAAGAGCATCTGGCTGATGGAAGGCCGGCATCCTCGACCCACGCTGGTTCTGACCCAGCGGGGTATTCCGTAGGATAGACCATTCTAACCGGTGCCATCTGGGCGGCTTCGGATAGCCTGCCGACCGAGAGGACTGGTGGTCATGGCGCCGACGACCGCCAGTCCAGCGTCCCGAGGGGGAGGGTGATGGGAGAGATGTGCTCCGCACTAAACGCTTCCTTCCCCCTTTGCCTTTTCATGAGTTCTGTCTCATGCGAGGTTTGGATGCTGATTGTTCAGCGACAAGAGGTTTTAGTCGGTTCAACTCCGACATGCCCCGCCCTCCATCCCAATCCCCAGTGGAGGGCGGAAGTCCGGCGATTTCCTCCTGACAAAAAAAAAACTATTTTTAATTACGAATGAACTTCATGAATACAAAACTCCAGTTTTATTTTTATTTTTTTATTGCTTAGATAACGGACTAGCTCACAGCCCACCTGGTGTTAAGTGGTTACTAGAGCCCATAGACATCTACAACGTAAATGCGCCACCCACCTTGAGACATAAATTCTAAAGTCTCAGTATAGTTACAACGGCTGCCCGCCCTTCAAACCGAAACGCATTACTGCTTCACGGCAGAAATAGGCAGGGTGGTGGTACCTACCCGCGCGGACTCACAAAAGGTCCAACCACCACTAAAAAGTGTTAAGTTACTCTACTATTCTAGATTAAAGATATGTTCATTAAAGAATTCACAGCCTTCGGAATACATATAACAATAGGATACTCAAAACTCAACTCACATAAACATGTAGGAAATAAAATAACACCATCAATGAAACAACGCTTCTAAAAAAACCTTCATTTAACGTATTAATATTTTGATTTGGAATCGAAGCTGCCAATAACAGCAGCAATCAAATGTTCTACACAATGTTTCTGTCAAAGCAATCCTTGCTACACGTTTTTTTGCACAATAAAAAACATATTGGTTCTGTTTTCTCTCTAACAGGTGAAATACTGCCGGCTACTTGATAGGGAACTATTGAACCCTTTCTGACCCGTGTCAAAGGTATAGAGCACTTTGACAGTAACGTTATTAGCACGCGGCATGGGGTACAAGCCCGGCTTGTGTTCTGATTTAATAGCCCTTAAAAAAGTTCGATAAACTACATTGAAATAATACGCCTTTGGGACGCTGAAATGTTTATAGTTCTTAGAGTAATTTTTCAACATCGGTAATTAATAATGTTTTTCAATACTATTACTTTTCGTTTAATTTTTAAATTTAAGAATAATTAACAATTTCATGCGTATTGTCGATCTTTAAATTTATCGTTGCGCAGTTTTAGCCGCTTTATATGTAAGCCCTAACTCGTTGGCAGCAGAAAGAGAACCGCAATGCTGATTGTCGAAAACCGGTCGAGGCGTTATCGTGCGCGTGCGACACCGACGCCGTGATTTGCATACAGATAGTCCACATTTTATCCCAGCGAAAACTGTACTACGGTATTTTTTGCATTTTGTCGACGGTCCTCGAACAATTACCCGTTTCTTTTACGCCGTCGCGTCGGAGGTTCGTGAATGCGGCTTTGTTTCGTTGGCTTTAAATGTTGTCTATCGTTGTAAATATACAGATTTGAGACGACACTAACAGTAATGCTGTGGATGGAACTGATGTCATGAAACTCAGTTTTTTTTAATACAGGATTTTATTATTTTTGCATAGTGAATAAGCTTCGGTGAAAAAGTATACTCATAATTCATATAGGTCAAATCGAAAACAAAATCAATCATAATAGGAAACGCGACACTGCATATTAACAAGTTAAGCCTCGCAGTTGATTCAGTCTTTTTTTTTTTACGGCCCACCTGATGGTAAGTGGTTACCGTCGCCCATGGACTTCAGCAATGCCAGGGGCAGAGCCAATCCGCTGCCTACCGAGTCTACTAGTACTATAAGTGGTTAAAGAAACCACTCTTTGCATACTATATAGAATCTGTTTTGGAATGCAATAATACTCTGAGAGCACATTTTCTACCCCGAGAAGCTTAGAAGTATCTTTCGATGAAGGTTAATCTAGTTTATGCTGGACCTGGGACTGAACAATGATATTTAATAGTAGGTGGACTATTCATATTTCACTATCTTTGTAGTATGTCATTAGTACCTATGTGAATTTTAAAAATACTAACTTTAATTGGATATTTCTTTCCATTATGTGCTGCCACTTTTGACGTATTCATTTTCTAAATAAATAAGCTCAAACAACAAATTTAAAACCGTTGTCTAAAATCTTTGAATTTACGAAGAAAACTCTTAGGCCCTTAAGTGTTTTAACTAAATACACTAAATCTGTTAGCAACAATAACAATCTCAATACCATCAAACATTAATTAGGAATCTTGTTACAATTTACTACCTCTAATTTGGAGTTAATTAACTCAAAATGGCTAAAGGTTTTGGAAACATAGCCTTAGTGCACCTTTTTCTTCATTACCACGGCGCCTGTTTGCTTCTTCTAGTCAAGTAAAACATAAATATTTACGACAAAAATTGTATTAACAGTATTAAGTAATATAAAGTGTGCTATTTAATTTCTTACAATTGTTATAATGATTTGATGGCCGTTACTCCCTAACCATCTCTGGGACAGTCATATTACTTGCATGGGTAAGTACTCGTAAAATATGTTTGTCTCTTTCAATAATTCCAGTTTGAAAGATGAAGGAAGGATTCGTGGGAACTTCAATTCCTTATCTTAAGGTGGATGGCAATATTTACGCTGAGATGTTTATGAAAGCAAAAACGGTTTTACTACATCCACAAATCTAATGCAACAAAAACATCCTTATGAAATCTCGCGAATCAGAAACGCAATAAAAGCATAGTTAATGCGTATAAACTAAGCTTTTTCACCCTATCGAATCATAGAGCTCGTTACTGACAAATCTATACATTTTTCAATTTTACAATTTATATTCATAGAATGATTTCTTTACTGGTGGTAAAGACCTCTTGTGAGTCCGCACGGGTAGGTACCACCACCCTGCCTATTTCTGCCGTGAAACAGTAATGCGTTTCGGTTTGAGGGTGGGGTAGCCGTTGTAACTATACTTGAGACCTTAGAACTTATATCTCAAGGTGGGTGGCGCGTTACGTTGTAGATGTCTGTGGGCTCCAGTAACCACTTAACACCAGGTGGGCTGTGAGCTCGTCCACCCATCTAAGAAATAAAAAAATAAAAATAAAAATAATATTTAAATTGTATACATTCATGCTTTCCCAGCTTAAAGGCTAAGATAGATATTACTATATATAATTAAAGCTCCGATCAGTATACTCAAAAGAAGAAACGAGGGGTTTTTTATCTGGTGATTATAAGAACCCGGCACTTAGTAAGTACGTCATGAGCTCATTAGCACATATAGTCTATAACAATACAAGTATAGAAAGGTGAATAGTAAATTATAGAATCTACTCTTGGGTCAGGTTCAAAACAATTCTCGGATTTCAATGAGTGCTCCACTTTATCCACAGTGGTATAATGCAGCCCGGTCCGGTTCATTTGCCGCGCCTTGCCTTTCGACGCTTGCCTGTTGTGAATAGAATCCAATTACTTGAAAATTCTTCGAGTGCATTCTCGCTCAGAGAGCGTAGCGCTACCTCTATAGTACAATTTACAGGAAAAGAACAAAGAACTTATTAAATTTGCTGAATTGAAATGAACACACAAATTTCTTTTTGTTTTGTTGATGTTGAAATTGAATTACGAATATGAGCCGCAATAGCTTTTGAGGTAAAGAGGGAGTATGTTGTAAACAAACCGGCTGTTTGGCTTATTTATCTATCTTAAGAATACTTCATAATTTTTTTTTAAATTAATACCCTATTCATAGTAAAATAGAAGATCTATATCTACTATATTTTCAACCAACGAATAAAAATAGTAGCAGAAATATCATTACCAGTCACCTTAGTTTTTCCCGTAAATCATAAATTTACAAAAGCACCACTATTTGCTATTTCCTAAAGAAACAGTTTCATATACATTTATGAACATTCACAAAATCGTTGATATATATATCCCAGAATTCACTAAGCTGGAACAATGATTTGGTTGCCCAAGATTGTAGCTTGAAACTTTATAGGAACGGGTTTCCATAAACTGTGTGGTTGGTTATATTCTACGTCAATAATACAGTAGTTAATATGAATATAATAAGAATAATAGGAAAACCGAAGCTGATTAATAGCGGCAGTAATTGTTCCAATAACGGTTGTATTTCAAATCAAATGAACAATGAAACAAGCTTCTACGAGTATAACAATATTAGTGAGTGTAGCACAGAAGGTATAAAAAACACTCAGATAACATTGTTGAAGAATCCATAGTTGAGAGGACAGCTCTTAGCTAGAACACGTTCCGGTCAAGTTGCGTTAGTTTTTCCTGGCTTTAGTAACACGAGAATGGAATTGGGGCCGTAAGAGAAGGGGGCAGAGTACTAGGTGGTACCACAACAGGGCTGTCCAAACATAAAAGAAGAATAATGTTGAATTAAAAATGGTTGATGCCCAACAGTTATTTCGGGTTGTATTCAAAATGGTTTTAGATTACAAAATTGATTAAATAATATGGTTATAAATTTTTGCAGCATTTTTAATACACCCAATCTATTATGAATATTTTTTGGAAAAAAACTAAGATTGAATTTCGTGATATTAAAAAAATATAACATATAAAGGATAATTTTAATATGTTATATAATATATAATATATATATAAATGTTAATATTACCGAAATACAGAATCGCCGAGTGAATTTTCATATAGTATAGTGTTTTTGGTAAATATCGCAAGCCTGCATGATTCCTCTCAATTTGTGGCCCACTAAAAGATAGTGCATTGTAAAAATTACTAGTAAAAGAGAAAACAATGCCAGCAAGGCCAATAATAAAGTAATTTCTGTCATCGAATACCCATCAAATTCAGATATAAACTACTACATATTAATATTCGAACACGATAACATCTCAATACCTACTCAAATAAACAAAATAAACTAAGATAGACGGACTATAATATATTTTTTCTGGAAGAGAGAAAAAAGAGACCTAGAACTAAATCACACAAAACAATGCTTAGATAGAATATTTTTGGCGGTACACATCGGTCTGGCATACCAGGTTTACGTCCGTACAAGGCGTTGATTGGTATATATGTACATACGTAATAGAAACCACATACCACCTTTGCTCGTAGTAAAAGAAAAACCTTTATTTAAGGCTACGTTTCAACATACAAATAGATATTATGTAAATGTTTAGTTCTTCACAAATGTTTTCTGAGTTTTGAATAGGAGCAACCCTGTCTACGTTGCTGCAACGACACGCCGTGTAATCTCAAGTTAGCGAGCAATTTGGTGTTTGCTTTCAGCAGAGCAGCCTTCACTATTGGATTGTCTTTCTTTACGTTGTTCTCCAAACGATGTGAAGTAAGAATACGGCTTAAATTTAAAGGATTTTTCTATTGTTTCTTAGCGTTCTTCTCAATTGATTTTAGAGTTTTATTTGTACGCTTAGTTCTTAGAAACGCGTTTTTTTTTTAATTCTCAGAGATCAAGTACAATGTCTGAGACCGCAGTTTTTATATCTTCAAAATTCAGATAAAATTTTTGCTTAGATTGGTGAACGAGTTCACGGTCCACCTGGTGTGGAATGGTTACCAAAGCACATAAATATCCATAATGTAAATGCCGTCAACCACATTGAGACAGGAGTTCTAAGCTTCGGTTCTATAGTATAACCGCTTCCCTATTCTTCACACCGAAAAGTATATTATACATTTACTTCCAGCCGAAGTGGGTGGGTGGTGGTACCTACCCGTGCGGGATCATACGGCACACTATAACCAGTAATATAGTTTTATATAATAGTTTTCCAAAAACCATTAAAATAATATCCTAATCACCGAAAATCTGATAATTGTAAATTAAATTCATTTACTACGAATTCATTTGTAGTCCTTCCTAATATCACCAAATTACATTATAACCGCCCATCAACATACTATCTACAGATTGGCATCATCATCTTCTCCATTTTAAACGTGCATTAAATTTTAAAACACCATTAATATAGGCATTCTAAATTGTTATTTATATCCGAGGCACTGGATCGAGATAGCCGGCATAATCAGCCGTGAAACCGCCGAGCTATTTTGTAACGGGAACATGTTTAACACCCTCTTGGAGATTACCTCCCAAGTTAACTAGACGTCGAGGCTTAGTCGACGTTCAAAGTATTTTGGTTTAATGATTATCCCATCATTTATCTAACTAATTAGTCATTTATTTTTAACGGCCGTCTGGTGTAGTGGTAAGTGACATGGTCACTACATAAGAGGGTCGCGGGTTCGAATGCCGCCAAGGGAAGATATTTGTATGATAAATATAAAATGTCTTTTCCAGGGATAATGGATGTATATTAAATATATGTATGTGTATAATAAAATCTTACGTTTATTTCCGTTAACTGGTACCTGTAACACAAGTTCTTTACGAGCTTAGCACGGGACCAGTTAACGTGGCGTGATTGTTAGTAAATATTTATTTATTTATTATTATTTCAATAATAATATAACTAGAGGGTAATTAACCTTTTACTGCCTCAAGTAGGTAAATGAGAAGATCGGTTATTCAAAACAACTTAAGATTATGCGATCTCGATTAAAAACTACTAGCAAATAGTCTTTGTTTTCTTTCTAAACTAAATCTGCATGACGAATCAGTAAGTAATTAAGCTTTAAAAAGTAATTATGCTTTTCAGTTATGTAATTAGCGTCTACATCCCATTATTTCTTTGACTTAATAAGATATGGCTCATCTAGTCTTAAATAATTGTCTGATGCTATTGAAATATAAAGTCGAAGTCTTAGTTTTATGGTTTAAAGGATGTCTCGCGCGACAAACTGCGCAAATTGTTCGTAGGGCACGTTGAGAGCTGATCTTATCGCTCAAATTCGCGATATTTTCTAGCTTTTTAGTATACACAAGAGCATAGTATTTAGTTTCTATTGTATATGTATATGAGTTTTGGTTTAGTATTCGCGATTCGTGAACAGGATTTCGCGTTTGTTATATCGTTTTTTAATACATTAAAAGTTTCAGCTAATGTTTTCGCTGGATATTAGTTTATTAGCTTTTAGTAGTATACTAGCTCCGGTAACTAGTAAAATTTCCCGCAAACTCATCTATGTATGATTATCATATCATAGTATCATCTATGACGTCGACGATGTACCAATGCATTTCTTATATCTCAATGAGAAGGCGGTATTCACACGCCAGCTTCGGTAACCGATCCGGTGGACCGTAAGTTCTTCTCCCATCTTTGCTAATTCAATGTCAATTTTAAAACGCAACAAAATCAAAGGTTCTTGCCCTAAATATTATCAAACATTTGTTGAAAAATTTCAATTGTTCGTATCAAAACTACTTTTGTTATTTTTCAGTCATAATTAATAAAATATTGAGCTTAAACAACTAGCTATGAATGAATGTATGAATGTATGAATTCAATATTTAATCATATTGTACTGAGGCTGCCCCTATATATGATGTACGTACGCCACGGTTTATGGGGGGATAATGACGTCAAATGCATTTCCATGAAATATGGGCTGTGGCAGCCTTCATAAAAACATTCATTACACGAAATGTCACGTACATAATTTATCTGACGTCATTTACAGCAATTCTGGGAACTGCCAAGATATAATGATCTCTCAGTGTAAAGAGTTATCGCAAATTCTCTACGATATAATACGTAAAGCAAAAACTTTGTATCCCTTTTTACGAAAATTGCGCGGACGGAGGAGTATGAAATTTTGCACACTTATAGAGAATATAGAGAAGAAGTGCACAATGCTAATATTTTTTTAAATTAATGCATAAAAGATACATTAAATCAATAAAGAAAACATTACACACACTACATTCCATGTATTTGACGCATGCATACTATTTGTTGTCAAACTTTTGTTCTTGACTTCTGTTGTCAAGTTGAGAATAGATTAAATATTGTTTGTCTTTATTAATATTTTTTATAGAGTAGCCTTGTAATAATAGAAGTATAAAATACAATCATAATAGTGTACAAACTTACAATTCCAATTAATTATAGTCGAATTTCGACTACTGCAGGACCTCTAGTTCTCTGTTATTGGATAAAGGAAGTTAAAGGAATCATTTCAATATTACATTAATAAGATCGTCTCTTCACCGCCAAAGTCAGTCGCACTGAAATGAAAACCAATGTTTCAAACGTAAAAAACGAAATAAAACGTTAACAATAATATAATTTGGATTTTTTAAAAGTAGCCTCATTAAATTTTGTGGATGCTCTTTTATTTACCATTCAATATACTAGTGAGTAAATGGCAATTGATTCAATTTAGAGTACTAAATTAATTTAAAAAAAAATCCGTAGTACAGCTTTAGAAACATCGAAATTTGCTTTTAGTACGTTATTTCAGAATTTTATAACGATAAAATATTTTGTTTTGCGTTTAAATACTTTTATTTTTGTGACTAAGGATTACTCGTGGCCCGGAGGCCTTTCCAGTTTCACCAGGACAGGTGGGCGAGCAAAAGCTCTGTCAGGAAGGGTGGGATTTAAATACTATTTACTATTCACACATTCACTATGAGATCTTGTATGCGCATCGTCAGACTCGAGTAGATTAAAGATTTGGGGTATAACAAAAACTATCTTTAAGCACCGGTATATCAGATCGACGTGCTGAGAACGACTTCAAAGAAAAAATGTTACTAAATAAATAACGAATTGCAATTTTATAACATTAAAGTTACTATTTTTTTTTTTTTTTTGGGTCCCGGAGGCGGAGGCACTCGCTGCTGACTATCAGTGGCGGGCTGACCTTCGTGTCCGGGGCGTGGCACGTCCCAGCCCCAGTGTGGTCAGAGCGCGGAGGGCCCAATCTCGGCGGTCCGTGCTGGAGTCATGGTCCAGACGGCTGGCCGATCCTTCGGCTGGTCGTAGGACCGTCGAGGCGATTCGCCCGGTTTTTGTGAATTGGGTGAATCGTGACAGAGGACGCCTCACTTTCCGGCTCACGCAGGTGCTCACTGGGCATGGTTGCTTCGGTGAGTTCCTGCACCGGATCGGAGCCGAGTCGACGGCAGAGTGCCACCATTGTGGTTGCGACTTGGACACGGCGGAGCACACGCTCGTCGCCTGCCCCGCATGGGAGGGGTGGCGCCGTGTCCTCGTCGCAAAAATAGGAAACGACTTGTCGTTGCCGAGTGTTGTGGCATCGATGCTCGGTGACGACGAGTCGTGGAAGGCGATGCTCGACTTCTGCGAGTGCACCATCTCGCAGAAGGAGGCGGCGGGGCGCGTGAGAGACGCACAGACCCGCCGCCGTCGAGCGGGGGCCAGGGAGGCGGATTTCGCCCAAGCCCTGGCCCTCTAAGTGTTTCGGGTCTCCCTCACATGTCGGCCTGGGGACCGGCGAAGGGGGCCTAAGAAGACGACGTGCAAGCTGCTCTGCATGCGTTTTATGCAAGAGCATCTGGCTGATGGAAGGCCGGCCATCCTCGACCCACGCTGGTTCTGACCCAGCGGGGTATTCCGTAGGATAGACCATTCTAACCGGTGCCATCTGGGCGTGCTTCGGATAGCCTGCCGACCGAGAGGACTGGTGGTCATGGCGCCGACGACCGCCAGTCCAGCGTCCCGAGGGGGAGGGTGATGGGAGAGATGTGCTCCGCACTAAACGCTTCACCTTCCCCCCTTTGCCTTTTCATGAGTTCTGTCTCATGCGAGGTTTGGATGCTGATTGTTCAGCGACAAGAGGTTTTAGTCGGTTCAACTCCGACATGCCCCGCCCTCCATCCCCAATCCCCAGTGGAGGGCGGAAGTCCGGCGATTTCCTCCTGACAAAAAAAAACTATTTTTAATTACGAATGAACTTCATGAATACAAAACTCCAGTTTTATTTTTATTTTTTTATTGCTTAGATAACGGACTAGCTCACAGCCCACCTGGTGTTAAGTGGTTACTAGAGCCCATAGACATCTACAACGTAAATGCGCCACCCACCTTGAGACATAAATTCTAAAGTCTCAGTATAGTTACAACGGCTGCCCCGCCCTTCAAACCGAAACGCATTACTGCTTCACGGCAGAAATAGGCAGGGTGGTGGTACCTACCCGCGCGGACTCACAAAAGGTCCAACCACCACTAAAAAGTGTTAAGTTACTCTACTATTCTAGATTAAAGATATGTTCATTAAAGAATTCACAGCCTTCGGAATACATATAACAATAGGATACTCAAAACTCAACTCACATAAACATGTAGGAAATAAAATAACACCATCAATGAAACAACGCTTCTAAAAAAACCTTCATTTAACGTATTAATATTTTGATTTGGAATCGAAGCTGCCAATAACAGCAGCAATCAAATGTTCTACACAATGTTTCTGTCAAAGCAATCCTTGCTACACGTTTTTTTGCACAATAAAAAACATATTGGTTCTGTTTTCTCTCTAACAGGTGAAATACTGCCGGCTACTTGATAGGGAACTATTGAACCCTTTCTGACCCGTGTCAAAGGTATAGAGCACTTTGACAGTAACGTTATTAGCACGCGGCATGGGGTACAAGCCCGGCTTGTGTTCTGATTTAATAGCCCTTAAAAAAGTTCGATAAACTACATTGAAATAATACGCCTTTGGGACGCTGAAATGTTTATAGTTCTTAGAGTAATTTTTCAACATCGGTAATTAATAATGTTTTTCAATACTATTACTTTTCGTGTTAAATTTTTTTTAAATTTATTATAAAATTTTAAATTTATACTGAGGTACATTGTTATTTGGGCTATATATGGCATGCTATTTTAATATATTAATAAATTTGAAATTACTGTTACAATTTTGTTCACGACCTTCCAAATTGATCTGCTGGAATATTTTACGTATTAAATAAGGTGCCCTAAGGTGACATACCTACATACCCCACCGATATCCGACGCAAGGCCCTCATGGGAAGATTTGTTGCAGAAAAATTAGTTTGGTAAATCATAATGTACAAAAATAATGTTAGAAGTCTGCAGTAAAGTTAACAGACCCAAATAAAAAAACTGATCTACTGAATTCCTATCACAATAACAAAAAAAAAAATTGTATGAATTGAAACTATTCATTATGACAGTCTACTAAATTCTCATAATATATCATCATCAGGAATTGTTGGTGTTAAATCTATTTAATACAGGGCATATGTCATTTTAATCTTAATTCACATGAGTAAATTACAAGTTTGGTGCGACTTCTGGCTCTAAGCCAAAAAGCTGGCCGCATCAGCGGGTACGACTTACAACCAATAATTTTCTTTCAACGGTTTCTCCAATATAATGATTTTTTTCTTTGGATTGCCGTACGTGCTTCTATGCGAATAACTTGAAATCAAGGGCTATGCTCACTCATGAGAGCGTACCATTTTTTTAGATGCGCGAAATTTTGCATGTTTGTACACGTTTTCGAGTTTATCATTTCTATCAATCAATTATATCGTATCTGTATTGTACATCACGTAGGTGTATTGAATGACTAATCCTCAGAATCATTACAAAATCCAGAACGATTAGTGAAGCTCAGTGATTAGTATCTTAGAAACAATCTCATTATTCATTTTTCATACCATTCCACGCGCTCGCAAATTCGGTCAGACATAAGGTGTACAGAGATAAAACCTATAACTTGGGTGGCAGAGGAGTTTGTAGTCCTGTACAAGTGAGTACCAACACCCTTCCTTTTTGTGTCCCAAAGCAGTCATAATATATTCCAGCTTGAAAAGTAGAACAACTGTTACACATTTCCGACATACGCCTTGAGAGGAGGTGATGATATTCACGTTGTGATGTATATGAGGTCCAGCAAACAATTAAATCATTATGTGAATCATAAACGCATTCTCAACCTACGTAAAACAAACAGACACACACTAAAAACATATAAACTGCAGGATTCCCCGGTGATGGTGTGGGGTGACCATATATCCTGCTCGTCCCTTCAGCGCGGGGATCCGTGCGAGGTTGTGACTCCCGGTCCAAAAGACAAAAGAAAAAAGGAAAACCCATCATAAACAGTCGTTACACGACCTTTCACAACTTGTTTTGTGTAATTGAGGTTGTAAAATACTGTGCCATATATTATTATACTATCTATTACAATTCATTGTTGTTAATTTTGATACGCTTCTAGATTTTAATAAATAAATAATTATAAGAAGTTCCTCCTAATGCTAGAGGCGTATTCCTGACGTGTGCAAAGTGTAACGAAAAATTTCCTGCAAAATTTCGTCTTACGTCAAGTTAACGAACACAAAATGTGTCGAAATAATTTACCTAATGAAGCTTCCCGGTGTTGACTGCAATCTGCCCGGAGTGAATTTATTCACACCGAAAAAATCGAGGTCCAAAGTAGGAGAGAAAAAAGTATTTAATTGCTCCCAAGAAACGGAGAGAATGGTGAAAATTCGGGGTAGCGAATTTATAGGAGCTATTTGGATGCAAATGATGAGCTCGGTGCGGCCGCGCCCGTGACGGCGTAACCCCAAAAGAATAAGTGAGGAACGCCTTCCGAGAAAAGGCTCGTGAATACTTGTGATACGCTTCTACTATTTATTCAGGGTTTACACGTAATGGGACGTTAAGTTTTGGTTTTAATGCTGGAAATCCAAAGTTTTTTTTAAATTCTTTGGTAGATAAGAGCTTGTAGTCTCTGTTGATGGTTTTATGTAGGTAACGGTGATTACCCTTCTTCACGGCAATAATGCCAGAAGCAGCGTAAGACTAGTTTTCGAAATTACATACTCGACTTAACAATTTCACATCGTTTTATGTGCTATATCAATAGGATTGTGGCTACTGACTTCAAATTTGTTATTTAATTTGTAAATACGAGTATAACATTGACAAACAAGATGTCATCTAGTTTCACAGAAGAACTCCTTCATAACATTTCATTCATTTTCTGTGTAGTTGCACAATTAGGCTCAAGGTATTTTAGAGTCCCAGCAAGGACGAAACCAAAATCCTAATTAATTAAATTAAAAATAGTGATATTTTGTTTTTTAAACCAAAACATAACATTTTACAAAATATGTAATTGAAACTCTTGTAATGAAATGAAAAAACAAGATATATTTTAAAGTGTAACAATAATAAAACGAGTATAAGCATGAAGAAAATTCCCACGTATCCCCGCACTTTCTGCTCCAATTCCGCATTCAGTTACAAAATGTGTTAAAAGTGTTTGCGTCTGAGTCTGAAATGCATCCAACTTTACGTCTTTTGTCTGTTAAAGTTGTTGTAAACAAGTCCGACACCCGATCCTTTGTGGGATACTTTTGTTAAGTTAGTTTCTCGAGAGGCTTAATGCCAGAGCTGGACTAGCCTGCGGTGACTCCTTCCGGTATCTGACTACGACGACAAAAATTCCAATAACCTAACTTTTGTATTCTCTTCTACCAAACATCCTAAGCTTCGAATCCGATTTTCGGTTCTTAAATTGAAATATATAAATAAACACTATTATCTTATCTTATACCTTTACGCGAGCAATTTTTGTGTACTAATATATATATATATATATACATATAATTTGAATCTCGGAAACGGCTCCAACGATTTTCATAAAATTTAGTATACAGGGGATTTCGGGGGCGATAAATCGATCTAGCTACGATTTATTTTCAGAAAATATTGTTTTATTCGTGTTTTCAATAATCAACTCTTCCCGACATCTATTGGCGAATAATAAAACTATTTTTCTTAATTGAGGGCAACTAACCGCTTTAAAGACACAACAAGATGGCGCTATCAAAAAAAAATCGGTCATCATCTAGTAGTCATTATTATAGTACTACTAATTAATGTCAAAATACTTGATAGCTTTGTTTCGATTCCCAGTGTACAAGTAAATAATCAGCTCTATTTTGTAATTCAATACTAAATAAGCTAAACTTGATCGATTATCTAAAAAACCTGGTGGGAAGTAAAATATATTCAAAGTATTTCTACCTTAATTAACTTTCACAAAATCAACGTAGGGTAAAACCCAACCCACGACGACGTAATATAATAAATTTTCTAAGAAGCGTGGGCACCTAATACTTTAGCGACCATGTTTTAGTATTAAGATTGATCTCGTATCCACGGATATGACGTCAACGCAAAATCGTAAAAAAAACTACAAAATTAAATGTTATCAACATTATGCCGAAAAGAGTTGCAAGTAGTGTAAGGTTTGTTGTAAAATAATTAAATTTGTTAATGTTAAGACAATTTTCGGATTGTCAAATAGCAACACTGTTGGTGGGAGCAATTACAGTAGTGGGGACGTGACATAATAAAAAAGGCGGTAGTCTGAAAAAACGGGGCAGAAATCAGTGTATTCGGTAGTGAGCAGATGTCTAAAGATTGTAAAAGTGGAGTTACAAATAAAGCAATACAGAATTGAGTAAACTACTGCACTCTGTGTATTATTTCCTGACTGGTGGAAGTGGAGTTTTACAGTAGTTTGCGCATGTACTTCTCCATCAAAGAAGTTTTAACCTATTATTTTAGCAACGCTCTCTGATTATTCGTTCTTTGATTGATTAACTCATACTCGCTCGCATTAACTCGCTTTATTCTCTGTCCGAATCCTTCTAGTTTGTTCGCCAAGCACGCGAAACTCACACTGTACTAGACAATCATTAGTCTTATTAATAAATACCAATTTTTTTATAGTTAAAAGGATATCAATCACACTAAAACGTATTACGCAATGAAAGGCAATAGATTATCTATATATATAAATATGAAAATGCTCGGACCTAAATAAAAATAACAATTTTGTTTTTCTTTTGATGTGTCCCCCGTCGGACAGATTCCTTTTGTTTGTTTTAAGTTTATTTTATACAAAAGCTTAGGTCTTTTATTTATCGATTGAGGCGCTACGAAGTCTGCCGGATCAGCTAGTAAGTAATAAAAAAGTACGTAAAACATTTATAGCATTTGCTATATACTATTACGCTGTTTCATATATATAATGTGTATATCTGATTTATGATGTAAGAGGTTGGAAACAGCGTCTTGCGGTATGTCTGGGCCGCTCGTTAATGTCAAAATGTAAGCTAACAAGGCGGCTTCTAGCCACAAATCGTAATTCTACTTGACAATTAATCTTTGTGTTTAATAACAATGTACAAACAATGTTTCTGTTCAACGCACTAAGTACATTTACTAAAACTATTAGATAATATTAATCTTGTTTAAAAGGTTTCGTATGTCTATACTTAATATTATAAAGAGGAAAGAATTGTTTGTTTGTTTGTATTGAATAGGCTTCGAAACTACTGAACCGATTTGAAAAATTCTTTCACTGTTTGGAAGCTACACTATTCCCGAGTGACATAGGCTATAATCTTTTTTGAACAAAATTAGGGATCCCTACTAAAACTCCAATAATGTAACCCAAGGTGTAAAAAAATTACCTTAAATATTATTTACATCGCGTGCCCTGCAAAAACTATTGATGATAGAATAAAAAAATTTACTACGACTTTGTTGAACACATTATTATTTTCAAAAAGTGTCGCGACAGCATATATCTAACTATTATAGTTATGCCGCAATAAGTGTTCTTTTATTTAAAATAATAAAACAACGTCAAACATCGTTGAAATTTTTGTTTAGCGGAGCCGGAGCGGGCCGTTAGTTATGTTACATATGTTTAAGTGTCTAAATCAACTCTTTAAGAACTCTTAGTCGCATTTAACGAGCTGGACGAGAACGGTGTTTGGAATATCTAGAAGCTCTGAGTGGATCGAGGATCCGAAAGGACATGTCTAGAGCGACGGCAGCTGTTCGTTGTCCTGTCGTATGGGTCGCGAATGTAATTTGCGGCGGCTACGATAAGAGGGTGATCGTGTCGCGCCAGTTTCTCTGAGAAACGTTCTGACGCCGTCTTTAGATACTTACGGATCGGTTCTAAGTTAAAGTCGTCCTGAAGATCTACGTTCCTTACATACGGTGACAATTTTTTCCAACAATTTACTTGTCAATCAATGGATGAAATCTACCCTGAATGAATGTGGTTCGATCCCGGACTGATTTAATGTGGGGACGCAATGTCTTTCCTTTGCCGAGGATGGCTCCTAGGTACTTGACCTTCGCGGCCCAGGGTAAAAAAGATTGATCCGGGTGGAGGGATATTTTAGCAGAGAGAGGAATTAACATCTTATACTACAGAAAAAAACAGGCATTGTCAGAAAATTCGTATGAGCTGTATTTGGCGACGAAAAGTAGAGGGTACGGAAACACAGAAGATTCCAAGGGTCAAGTACTACGCAACTTTTGATTAATTTCTAAAGAGAATTTAATAAGAAAACAGAAAAGTGGACTAGGTTTGTTGTCATTTTCTTACAGTTCTTACGTAGCATTTTAGCACTGAAGTGCACTGCCGTGAAATTCGATTTTGTTCTTCATCATCAGTTGAATCAGTCAATCGAATATCGTGCCCTAGCAATTTAATGTCATAATCATATAAATCGTGTCCAATAAAATTTCTGTGTATCTGCGAATTTTGTAGCTAATGTTGGCGATATTTCATAAAATTATTGTATTTTTTAGATGTATAGACATTTCATGTAACATTGAATAAAAAAATTATAAATCGATTGTTTCAACTTTAAACAAAACAAACAACTTTAAGTCCTTCTGTACAATAATATGTAAAATACTTTTTTTTTTTTTTTTTTTATGATTGAAAGATTACTGGTGGCCCGGAGGCCTTTCCAGTTTCACCAGGACAGGTGGGCGAGCAAAGGCTCAGCCAGGAGGGGTGGGATTTGCTAACAGCTACCCGAGCGCCTCCGAAGGAGACCTAACAACTCAAGAGTAGCTGCTTCGCGAATGAATCTACTACCGGATCGGAATCGCGACCCGCTGAGAAGATCCGGCGAGAAACTCAGCGAGCTGATTCATGGGTTAGGTTACACGGCGAACTCTTTGTCGAGTTCGACGAGTACGGTTACCGAGGTCCCTAAGCCTGCTCCTAGAGCTGAAGGCGTCTAGTGCAAAGGTTATTGGATCTGATGGATCCGTAAGGACGTGTCTAGGGCGTCGACGGTGACTGGCTCCTGCATGATCAGGATTCGGGGAGTAGTCAGCGGCGGCTACGATAAGGCGATTATCATGACGCATAGCCTTATCGAAGTACCGTTCCGACGCTGACTTCATGTATTTCTGTATAGATTCGAGGCCCAGGTCGTCGTGTAGGTCAACGTTCCTCACGAACCACGGAGCTCCGACGGCTAACCTGCAAAAGCGGGATTGTAGAGATTGAAGGGTGTCTATGTGTGTGCGGGCCGCGTGAGCGAACACCACACTCCCGTAAGTCATAACGGGCCTTATGCAAGTTTTGTAAAGTGTCACCTTGTTCCGAAGGGACATTTTACTCCGCTTACAGATCATGGGGTAGAGTCTACCGAGAATAAACGCGGCACGGTCACGGACTGATTTTATATGCGGGCGGAATGTCATCGATGCATCCAGGGTAACGCCCAGGTACTTGACCTTCCTGGCCCAGGGTATGGATTGACTAAAGAGAGTAATCGGGGGTGTGAGATTCCTCCTCCTAATACGGGAGGAAATCCGTGTGGAGCTTCCCCTCTGAAATAGCACCGCAGTACTTTTCGCTGGGTTGATGTCTATGCGCCATTTTCGGAACCACTGTCCTAGGGCTAGGGCTGCGCTCTGAAGCTTCTTCGCGATTAGGGACTTGTTTCTACTGGAATAGTAAACAGTCGTGTCGTCGGCGAATAAAGCTAAATGGGTCGGCGGCGACCGGGGAATATCGTTAGCGAATAAGCTAAATAGGAGGGGTGAGAGGACAGAGCCTTGCGGGACTCCAGCTGTGAGAGGTCGTGGGGAGGAGCGGGTTCCTTCGACTCGATATCGAAAAGAGCGGTTCGACAAGAAGTCCCGTATGATGAGCACGAGACTATCCGGCACACCCATGTTGAATAGTTTGAAAATCAAACCGTTGTGCCAGACTTTGTCGAACGCTTTTGCGACGTCGAAGAAGAGAGCTCCCGTGTATAACGGTTTTGGTCGATTAAGCCCCACAAGAATGTGCTCCGTGAGGCGGTGCACCTGTTGAACGCATGAGTGATTTGTACGGAATCCGAACTGTTCATCGATGAGAATGCCCTTGGATGAGACGAAGTCTCTGAGGCGTTTGTAGAGCAGACGCTCATACAGTTTGCCTAGAGACATGAGGAGGCTGATCGGGCGGTAGCTCGTCGGATGATTTTTTGGTTTACCGGGTTTATGTATGCCGATAACGTCCGCTTCTTTCCACACCGCGGGAAAGATACAGTTCGCCATAGCGGCATTGAAAATAGATGCCAACATCACGATGAGTTGGACGGGTAGAAGTTTAATAACGCGGTTGGATATACCGTCGGAACCGGGAGCCTTGCGAGGACGTAGGTCTTTGATCAAGTCTTTAACTTCCATCTGGGTGACGGGTGGTAACGCATCCGAGGGTGGCAAGGAGGCTCTGCGTTCTACCTCACTGTCTACTAATTCTACATGAACAGGGTCCACGGATTGAGTGCTGGGCGTACACTGGGTTTGCAATGTATCGGCCAGCAGCTCTGCTTTTTCGTCATCATCGAACGCCGCGAGTCGGCCTGAGGGGCCTACGAGGGGGGGCATAGTTACTACCGTATCCGATTTGAGAGTACGAGCTAAGCGGTAGTAAGACCTTTGAGAGGGCGCGAGTCCTTCTAAGAAATCAGACCATCTGGCATCTCGGACTTCGGCGATGCGAGACTTTACGTCGCGTTGCAGGGCACGCATTCAAATACGATTTTCCGCGGTAGGATACCTGTCGTAGGCGCGTATTGAGGCGTTCTTAGCTCTTAGGAGCTCCCTAATATCGTAGGACAATTTGAAGCGGTGAAGGAAGTCCTCCGCTATAACTTGTTTCGATGACCTATCTAATGTCGAGGTGATGTGTGACGTTAAGATGTCTATGGCTTCAGCGGTATCCTGAGGAGACGGGGTAGAGTCCGGGCTAAACGGGAGCGATAGTGGATCAGATTCAGCCAGGCTGACGCCCAGCGTGTGCCAATCCACCACAGTCCTCGTGACGGGAACGGAATCGGGAGCGCGACCGAGCTTCATAACGACGGGACGGTGATCTGAATCTAACTCTGAAACTACTTCGATCGAGTGTAAGCGCAGAGTTACGTTTTTTAATAACGCTATGTCGAGTATATCCGGGCGATGCGCGATATTTAGCGGGTAGTATGTAAAATACTATATTCTCTCCAACTAAATAGAAATATGCTTGCATTAAACAAGGATAATGCACTTTTGTCCAACAATTGTTGATTAGTGTAACCATTACGGAAGCATTTTAGAAAGGATACAATAAAAGCTAAAAAAACAGTTTACAAAATCGGAATTAAAATATGGCGATCACGTTATTAAATCGTGATCATTCAAGCTTTGATACGATTTTGATTACTGAATCTATAATAACTATTATTTATAAAAGAACTGAAGACCCAAAATTAACACCAGGATTTCTATTTTGAAGTGAATTTAGAAAAGTTAACGAGAACATAATATTAAAATTAACATAAATAATTATTACACACAACACAAACTTTGTTTAGGACTATATAGACTACATAAATAGATTACGTCGCTTTCTCGGCTTTACTCAGATTGACAAGAGCTTTTATCTTAAGAAAAATATGGTCGAAATCGTGTCCCTTCTGATGTCTTGTTTAAAAATACACGATATCTTAAAAGGCAGCACGGGGTGCGCCGACCATGTTTCCGGCACTATCCTCGGCCGCCGGAGATGGCCCATTCATCGCCCATCGACATCTACGTACGGTTCGTGCAAACTCGACGTTTTCGAGCCGAAAAAGAAACGGAAGTCCGAAGAGATTTACTTTTATTCGTAAGATGAAATATTACGTATCCCAGATATATAACATTTCGTCTTTTCGCATTAAAAGTGTACAATTTCCAAAAATATTGGAATTTGAGTTAATATGCGTAATCATTTGGTATCACCAGTAGTTTTTCTCATAAATACTGTCAAAAGAGCGTAGTTTAGTTTTAGATTTTTTTTTTAGTTTACCTATGTTTTGACTACTATTAACAAAATTAATACATAATTTTATCTTAGGTATGTACTTTAAAAGACAGATAATGTAACTGGTAAAAAATTTAAAAATTTATGTTGCAAAGATGATTAATATTAAAAATATCACATGTTAAACGTTTGAAACACTCTCGTGTCAAATTAGTAAGTTTTGATATTATACAGTTTTAATGCGAGAAGACGATTTGTCTGCAAATCTGGCAACAATTTTGATGAGCGTTTGAATCGGTGACTTTTTGGCGGGAACGCGCGGAGTGAAGTTGTGTGATTTGTTTTATTTTGTCTATTTAGTGTGTCTTCGGGTTTAAATGTGTAATAATGGTGGCTTATTAACTGTGTGATATCCGTGAAAGTGCACAAATGTGGGAAAATGAAACAAAGCCGCTGGACGTAATTTCTCGAGATCCTCCAAAAAGTCCACTGAAAATTTTTTAGTAAATGACCACCATTTAATGAGATTATATTTCATCCCATATCATCTCATTTCATTTCATTTAATTTCATCCCAGTTGATTAATGTCTCAAATTAATCATCTTCATATCGTTTCACTCCATATTATCATTTTTCATAAAAATATGAATTTAAATTAAAATAAGACGTGACTTAAAGGTCTCAGTTACCAGGTCATAAAATCACTTAAAAAAAAAAGCGTTTGAATCAATTAGTGGTCTGAGTTTGGGGATATTGTTTTAGTCTTATCTAGCGTATTGTAACAATTTAGGAATCAACTCGTAAAAAAATAACCGTTTTTACCACAACCATTTGTAAAATTTACTATTCCTCTTTTCCTAATTTACATTTACATAAATCCGTTATAACACCGACATCTTTGAGAAAGAACTTAAACGGACCTCAGAACAATAAATTTGCTACGAAAAATAAATGAGGTCATTAACTTATCTGTAATATTGTCGTTTGAATAACTCAAAGCATTTAGTAGCTTGATTATTTCGGTTTTAAGCCTCCAAACGTGGAATTGCAGATTCCGAAAAAAAGTTGTATGAATTCATTTATCAATACAGTATGATTTATAGCTTCAAACTCTTTCACTAAATACAAATGAGAGGGAAGCAAGGACGTTGGGTCACTGCCAAAGTGAAGCCTGATTAATGACTTTAGAAGCGCGAGAGTGTTTAGTAAAAAATAAAAATTTAATTTTTTTGATTCGCCCTTGGACTGTACCCGATTCGCAGGACCGCGATCTTGTTATGTTTTATGTATTTGCGACAGCATTTAAAACGTTCTGTCAGGGCATTCTTGTCGACAACTTGTACAGTGAGCACCGATACTCATGATTACGTGGTCCGCATTTCTTATAGATTTGTTCGTGTTGTTTTTTTGTGTTTCGTTAACTTTCTCGTTATCTTCGTTGTAACTCATCACTATAAGTCTACTTAGTCGAGCATGTACACATTTAAAAAAATTTATTCCTAACCTAAAAGTACATGTTATTATCCGCAACATGCTTCGTCAGATTACAGAAATAAAGTTATCAGCAACATGCTTCGTCAAAAAGTACAATACTTACTTTCAGCTGCAAGCGTCGTCATAAGTAACATAAAGGTCCACGCTAACAGCAATGCGCGCGTAGGCATCGGCTAGTCAAACTAGCCACTCTGGATCGCACCCGGCCCGAAAGTACCCATTACGCTAGCAGCATTGCCACGCTGTATGGCAATGGATAATCTCTGAACCAGGTACGACCCAGACCGAGGATCGTGGCCCTGCCCTCTGAGGCGGTGGCCAATTGCGGAAATAATACATTTAAATATATCGAACTGTTCATAAGTCAAGACAGCTCTTCGACTTATGAATCAAAAAGCAATCGAAGTTGGTTTTTTTTGTCGAACAATTAAAGTCGTATAAGATATAATATGCGCATTAACCACATTCCTATAAGCTTTTTGTATACACCTAAATAGTCGTTCAATTTTAATTGTATTTTCGCGCCTACATATTAGGTATTGGTTGAATAGGCACGAATGCGAAATGTACGCATTTTATTCGAGTGTTTTCGATACTGAACACGAATATTCGTCCGATGTCAGTGTGGTTTTGGTTTTTGACGCGAATAATTCGACAATGGACTCGTGGACTTTATCACTATTAATTTATTATGTATTTTGCTGTGAATCGAATAGACGAAAATACTTTAATTAAGGTGATTATAGTATTGTTACGTGCTGGGGTTCGGGATAAATAAAATTCTACCGAAATATTCAACACTTAGAACACTTAAAACACTCACAAACACTTTAAAATTCTCAATTCGCTTCTTCCGCTTATCTTCAGGTGACCCATTCGCTGTTTCGCTTAAAGTCGTTCCGACTTATTGCGTGCCATTTCTGCAACACTTTTATAGTCGAGACGAAATCCCTAGAATCGTCGAGAATAATCCACAAAAGTCTAGTATTGTGTGTTTCCGCCATCTGAAAACAGATGGCGCTGTACTTCTCGAGCGTTCTAGATGCTACTAGATCCTTCTAAATTCGTTCGACTATTTGACGATAGATGGCGTTACTCTTACCGGCGTAACAGTATTATAGATACAATCAACATAGTTTTTTTATCTGTTTCGGCTACGGTTCTCGGTTGTCATTTGACATCTTCACTGACGTCTTTTTGTTATTTTGTATTTGTTCTTTTGTGAGTCGACACAAATTAAATTGATGCTGCAGCGACTCTCGTTAGATACATGTCTCAAAGATTTCTGTTCCTTAAAATATATTTCAAAGACGAATTGTTCGCCCATAGTCCTTAGTGAACAATAAGTGGGTGCCTGTGACGAAAGATTTTTAATTGGGTTTTGAAGCGTACCATATCTTTACTTTATCTTCAACGTAAAAATAACCTCAATTTACATTATGTTCACGCCAATTAGGCCAGTAATAAGATAGACTCTTGACCTTTGATCAAATGTCAAGTTGTTCAGAAAATGCCGTATTTCTTTCTCCTTTTAATTTTAATCTGGAAATCTTTTAGTAATACTATTCACTCTTTTCTATAAAATAAGATTTATCTTTACTGATTTTTTTTATTGCTTAGGTAGGTGGACGAGCTCACAGTCCACCTGGTTTTAAGTGGTTACCGGAGCCCATAGACATCTACAACGTAAATGCGCCACCCACCTTAAGATATCAGTTCTAAGGTCTCAGTATAGTAACAACGGCTGCCCCACCCTTCAAACCGAAACGCATTACTGCTTCACGGCAGAAATTAGTGATCAATATTTATTTGACGAAACTTGAAATAATATGCAGAAGTGTGATAATCAGAACTACATTAATACCTGTTTACATATTAATTTTTATATCTCAAGGCTGACAATGGCATTCACTTGAAGATTTCAAAAAAAGCTCCCATAACAATAAGGTAAACAAAAACGGTTCGAATTACGTCGTAAAATTAACTAGAATACTGTACTCGAACATTGAGAGTATCGATTTAGTTGTACATGGAAAAGTTGAGCAAGTAGAGGGCGAAACGCTTCAGTTTGTTAACTCTAATTTCAGCAGTAAGGTCGCTCACGTTTTTGGTATAATAGAAATACGCGTACCAACGAGAAATGTCTTTAGTGAATAATACGTACTGTGAATAATATAACGTGATATTTAACATGACAAAAATTGTGTTTGTTTTTCCTGAACACAAGTGGATGGATTTACCGGTGTGTCATATTCCATAGTTTTGATGCATGTTGGTCACTTTATGAACTCGCGCGGGTCGGTACTGCCACTCACCCTATTTTTTAGCAAAGAAATCATACTTTTACGCCTGCCGGAGAAGGCTTACTTTGTAGTTCAGTAATTTCCACCCATTCCACTGCAACCAAATATTCGTGTGGTGAATAGGTTTATTTGTTTTCTGTATTTCGGTACTTACGATATATATAATATGTATATCTTTAGCTGTAATTAATTATGCATATCGGTCCCTGGTTTTTAGTACAGAGAAACGTAGTTTGGGTCAGATGTCCGCATGCGATTTGTCCCCCGATTACTTCGACCGCTATTCAAAGCCCTTATTCGTTATTATTTCATTAAAGGAGGTGCCGACATTTATATGATAAGATGTCCATGAGTTATCGTAAGGAGGGTCGTGGCATCTAACCATGTATTGTTATGAAAAGGTCTATCACTTACCAACACCAAACCTAATTTTTTTATTCTTTATTACTACAAAAAATTCCTTGACTTTTTTACGCTATATCTGAACTATACATTAATTCAGCTTATGCATCGTTCAGACCATTGCCGAAGCTGAATTTTATAATAAACTCATCTTAGTCAACAGACAGGAACTTGCGAAAAATTAATTCAATGTTTTCGATTAACTTTAACAGCTCTTTGTATTCGGATCATCGCCATTGTCGGGGTAGTCAGCCGAAATCACGTTAACTTGATCGAATGTTAATTACATGACGCACTGGATCTTTCTGGAAGCTCGTTACTTGTAATTAGGGTCGGGTGTACTCATGACAAATTAGCTACAAACGAACAACACGCTCGATACGGTGAAACCTTTTGACTCGGCGCCAAACGCTTGATGAACTTTGAAAATTACAAATATATGTACAGACAGGTATTTCCTGTCATGACAACGTGAATGACACATGAGACATGACCCGATCCGGTAGTAGATTAATTCGTGAAACAGCGACTCTTGGGTTGTTAGGTCTTCTTTGGAGGCGCTCGGGTAGCTGTTAGCAATTCCCACCCCTCCTGGCTGAGCACTTGCTCGCCCACCAACCCTGGTAAAACTAAAAAGGCCTCCGGGCCACCAGTAATCTCTCAAACATAAAAAAAAGACATGATTTCAAAGTCTAAGTTACCTTGGAATAACAGTGTTTCTACCTTTCTAGCCGCATTATCTAATTGGCGAAATGGGCCAATAACGAATAGGCTGAATTAGGCAGAACAGCTCTAGTCAGGCAGATCTACATGGAAGGGCGAACAGTCTATTAAGAGACGACTACCGTGGACGAATTGTAAATAAAGTATCTTGTTTAAAAAAGCCAAGGTTGCATATTCGCATCATATTATTCAATATTCGTCTTGTATTTTGAAGATATATTTTTTGTAAAATTTTATTTAGGACTTATATTGTTTTATCTCTTTTATCGTAATCTCAATTGAAACAACCTCATCACTTGCATCCCACTACGGACAGTGGACGATATCTACTTAGTATAGAGGGTCCTGATAGTCATTTGTCTGGACATTGGCACGTTCTTGCAACATTATATTGAACGTCAGTCTATCTTGCTGTTGCCTGGAAGATTATACATAACACTAGGTAAAACTTACATGAAATTTTGGATTTACATTCAATGTGTACCTACACTAAACATTATGATATTCAGCTGGTCGTTTATTTGATTGTGAATACAAACCCTTAAACTCAATATGTTGTTTGCGTGGTGTAAGGCTTTGTTTGGTGGCCACAATAATAGGTGGACCTTCGAACTTTGCCTCGCCGGATCTTGTGTCGGTTCGTTCCGCAAACATGTAACCGCCTTTACGGTATAATCAACGGTCTTGCAATGCTTTAAATGAGACTACAAGTAATGTTCAATGTGGGCCGAATAAATGAGGACTAGTTAGGAGCTGCGTATGTAAATAAATTCCGAGAGCGTAATTAACGTTTTTCATTCTTATTTTATAGCCGCGAAGTTATCATGCCGGTCAGGAAGCTTACTCAATTGACGCTAAAAACTATATTTTTTTTATTGTCCTTGTAGGCAGACGAGCATACGGACTGATGGTGAGTGGTTACCGTCGACCATGGACTTCATTAATGCCATGGGCAGAGCCAAGCCGCTGCCTACCATAAATTGATATAGGCCTTTAAATGTCTTTAAAGAAATTGAACTAAAAAAAGAAAGTATTATAAAGAGTACGGACGACGGTATGTTATGATTCAACCTCGCACTCGAGAAACATTTCGGATAAATTCGATTGTTTAGACACAATGACACATTTTAGGTTTGCAAATTTCACGCATGCTACAGATTTACTTTACTCACTCTAAACGGCGCCATCTAAGTGGGCTTCGGACAACCTGCCGACCGAGAGGGCTGGTGGTCGCGGCGCCGACGACCGCCAGTCCGGCGTCTCGAGGGGGAGGGTGATGGAAGAGATGTGCTCCGCACTAAACACTTCACTTTCCCCCCTTTGCCTTTTCACGAGTTCTGACTCATACGAGGTTTGGACGTTGGTTGTTGAGCGACAAGGGTTTTAGGCGGTTCGACTTCGACATGCTCCGCCCACCATCCCCAGTGGAGGGCGGAAGTCCGGCGATTTCCTCCTGACCAAAAAAAAAATTCTACAGATTTCGACGAGATTACTAACCTATTTCTAAAAAGACTACAAAATATTTCACGATCACGTACGTACAATTCGTTTCCCAAAAATATATCGTTTAATTAAACGCATGTAATTATGTTCAACTTTGTCTTTGATAATCAAAATAAATTTGATTTGAAGTAGCATAGAGACTAATGCAAGCGTGTTTTTATTTAATACCCTTATATATTTATCTGCTATATATAGTAACATCGTATATAGCAAAACCAATAACACATACTAAACACGTAATTCAAATTACAAGCGGGAACGCCAAAGTTATAGGAAACTGTTGGAATGATTTATATCGGTAGGGTTAGCCCGCCGAGAGCGATAGTGCGGGATGTTAACTTATCCCAGTGGATGTGTGGACATGTATAGTTAAAGGTGCCCTTGTTAATAAACGATAGGTGGATCTCTATTCTAAACTTTATTGTTTCATCACAAAATTGGGTTAGCTATTAGAGTATTATATGACATGACATTTATTAGACATTCAAATTAATATTTCAACAGTTATTACTGTTTAACTTTTACTAGTTAAATTTGAATCTCAAAGTATGTTTTTATTAGGTATTCTCTTTTTTTAATTATTATTATTGTATTCCATCTTCGAGCCGATGAATTTCCAATGTTACGTACGCCATTATTGTCACATGCATCAGGCCATAAATTAAATAGTTTAAGTTATTTTCAATGTTAAATGTTTGTGATGTGGCAGTACTTTTTTAAATAAGTAAATAAAATATTATTGATTGTGGGCTATGTAATGAATTTATTTTACGGCAGATATTATTTTTGCTATCAGAAAAAAATGGAACAGCGTAAATTGGGAAACAATGATTTTCCTGGCACTGAACATTTGAAATATTGAATATGCGATTTATTTTATTAATTACATATTAAGCACTAAGTAAATAATATTAAAAAACAAATTAGTATGTATTTTGCACTATACTTTGCTATTGCACTTTACTTTTCTATAAGACTTATCCGATTATAATTAACCTCGTTACAGTTATTATTTATTGGTTTCCTAAAAAGGTTTTGTCTTACTACCGAAATGCGGTAGCGCCCGAATAATTTCAAGAAATTGATGATTTTCACACAATAAGCGATAGTCACAACACAACATTTACTAGACATTATTCTGGGCTCTAATCGATAGTAATCGAATTACTTAATTACTAGGGTAGATTTGTTTTTGCATTGACACACATTGGCCGATGAGCTCATAGACTATTTCGTATTTTGTAATTACCGAAATCCATAGAAATGACAACAATAATGCGATCTTGAGACCCAATTTCGAAACTACACTACTGTCTTATCCTTCAACTCAAATCTTAAAACTACTTACTATGACACCGAAACGAATCGTATAGGGATCTAACCACACAATGACACACCTAAATATCAGGAACTACGAAAGTTAATAAGATAACTCACATTCAAGTGAGCTTTACTATCGTATTACTTCGTAAGCAAAAAAAGAAAGAAGAAACGTTGCCATCAAAACTGTCATAAAAGATTATTTAGCTAAATTAGAACAGTCTAGAAGAATCGCAACAAATAACAGTTACCGAATAAAGAGTTGTTTCTAAAAACTGGACACTAATTGAATGTAGCAGCATAAGACGCAGGTCAAGAAAATCGAATAAGAAACAATATACACTTATCCTATCTTCTCACATGAGTTTATCTCTCGAACGTGAAAGCTACGTTTTCTCATTGTATCACTTGAGTATCGTTCCGTATCGATCGATAGCTATAAAATTCGTTGATTGACCCAGCCCACCTGCTCCGAGTTTACGAAGCTAAAATATTTACCGAAAATACCGTAGCAAAACTTCTCGTCACATAAGTCAAGGTGAATGTAAAGGCTCTTAAATATATCAAAACAAACATTCGAAGCGGGTTAGAGCCATTCGGAAATACGGCCCAAGAAAATTCGGCAGCGTTTTATTGCCGGAGGAGGGGTGCTGCCGATTTAATAGTCGCGTAAAAATGCGACTATCGCAGTTGAACCGGCGTTTCCCCGGTCACGTTTGTGAGCTTTCACGCAGTGTGCACAACGATGATATAATTTGTAACATCTTGATGTTTTACAACTGTAAAAGGAACCACTGTGTTAAGAACATTGTAAAAAGAGAGTATCTTTTGATGTTGCATCGTCGACATAATGATGATTGAATGCCGGATTCAGAATTGGCTTGTGAATTTTTTGAACGTTGTTTATGGCTATTCAAGTTTTTACGATCATTGCGTTGGAATGAAACCGATTTAAAATTTTTAACTGACACAACAATATCTGCTCTTTATTTTTTCCCTAAAATTTTGACAACACGAACAATTCTCATTTCGAACTTTGATCTTCAATACAAACAATACATGCTACATTTATTAAATGTTCATTCATTTTAGAGCTAGCATGAAGCCGAAATCCGAATGAAGGATTGATATTGGATCCCTTGCGAATTTTCTCCTTTTAATTAATCGCTTTTGCAAAGCTCAGAACTTCAAAGCAAAGGGTATCAGAGCAATCGGGTACGTTTCGAAGTACCGAAATTGAAAAAGTGTAATTCGTTACAGACATTTTTTTCCAATGGGTTTAACTTTTTACGGGTGAGTAAAAAGTTTAGAGGATTATCGGAAATTCGGACGATCTAACCTGTGTCCCGGGTATTTAATACCCTAATATATACACGGCAGCCTCATACAGATTTTCCTTAATTAAAATTGCAGGTGTTAAAGGCGTTTTAATTTTGAAAGATATCGTGCGAACGTTTAGTAAATAATGCCGTTTTATAATTTTAAAACAAAAAAAATCATTTTGCCTTTCCGCTTCGAGCTCCAGAATGTTATTGGAAATTTTAAAAGTTTTGTAACGCGCCTAAAAACACGGAAATTCAAAGAATTCAAACAGTCTGATCGATATTTTCCTAACACTTCCTTATATTTAATGAAAAAATTCCACTAATTTCTGCGCATACTTTTGCATTCGAAAAAAAAATTGAGTTATCCCCTTATCCGCTTTAAAGATTTTAAGGGTATATAGATTTGGATTGACGAACACTGAATATAAATTTAGACATCCTCGATTGCCAGAAATGATTACTTTTCTCCTTCGGGGGTCCAAGAACGTGACAACGGGAGATTGTAAAATTGTTATTCTAACCATGTTGAGGAACCCGTCCGGAATTACGAAAATTGTTTCGTTGATAAAAAAAATATAAAGCGTTATGTCAAAACTAGCCCCCAAAAAATTTTACAATTTATTTGTTCATATTTTGCAGCATTTAACAGGAAGGTTTGTGTTTTTTTTTTATCTAAATGGGGAAAATCCGACTGAAATCTATTTAGCCTGGTCGCGTGCGTCATATTCCTCATTAAGCTCCCGTGTCAGATATTCCGTAATTTTTCAATTCACGTTTCCTTCCTGAAAATTTCCATATGCGCGTCTTGTGTGAAGCGCTCACATTCGGGTATCGTTATTAACAAAAATCGAATGTCTAAAAATAGAATTATTCATACTATAAACTTAGATTTGCGTCCATCGCCTAATGAAAGCCTTCAGTTTTATTTTGTGATCAACATTACATTACATTTGTAATTAACTAAAGGCGTATTTCATTAGCATTTATAAAATATAGATCGTTCATGGAATAAAATACAAAAATGCAAATTGTTTATGTTAAAATGAATGGTTATATTGTCCGGCACTGCCAAAACACAATTGAGACTTTACTAAAACCACGTATTAAACTACGTTTATGATTTAATCTCGGGTTTACTGTTTTCGGTATATGCAAAGCTTCGAATACGGTACAATTTTCGTGGTAACAATGAAACCGTAAAGGTAGCATCAATTATATCTCTGAAAGAAATACCTCATACAAGTTCATTTCTCATATGTGTGAATGCTCGCATTGTGATTTCTATGAACTCCGGTAAACACTGAACTTTAGATAGACTGTTAGTTAGTTCACCCGTCTCTGCAAAATAAATCGTAAGCTAATAGTTCACTTTACGCATGACGTTCGTGTGATAATTTAAAATCATTAGGTGATTTGGCCTTGGTAATCTATACTAATATATAAATCTACAGTGGTTTTTACGGATGTTCCGTTATATCTACTGAACTATGCATCCTATTGACTTGAAACTTTGTATCCATGTAGAAAATACATGTACTTAATGGATAGGCTAATATTTATATGAGTGTTGGACTCCCTAATAATAATGACAATAAATAATAATGTTAATTTTAAATGCCCAGCGAAGCGGGCGAGTACGGCTAGTTTAATTATAATTCGAAGAAACTATTTTCTTGATCAAAGCAAGAAGTTCCTATACAAACGAGTAAAAACCAGACCAACGTTCAACCGACTACAACCGCATCTGTTCAATGAATGTCACTTGGTTAATTAATTTGCTATTGAATTGACTCATTGTTGAAAGTATTCAAATTTGGATACATTTAGTTCATATATACTCATCGCTACATAATATTGATGGAGTTTGCACTTAATCCGATGAACGACTTGACAAATTCTCTACATTATAATTATACCTAGTCAGGTCATAAATTCTGTCACATGTTTAATGTAAAATAATTGAAACAAGTTTATTCATTATGTAACCATTCATATACCAAAATGAACTTAACAAAACATAGATTCTTATGACACTAAAGTTTATTCAAAATGACCTCCGTGATTTTGAATACAGGCCTTCAATCTGCGCGGCCGGTCGTCTATCGCAGCACGAACGAGGTCCATGTCAATATCGGCGGCTGCCTTAATCAAGGATGTCTTGAGTGACTCCAAATTGGGATGAGGCTTTGAGCACGCCTTTTCCTCCAAGTGTTGCCATATCTTGTAATCTAACGGATTCAAATCTGGACTGGAGGAGGGCCAGTTTTCGTGCCGGATGAAGTCGATTTCACGCGCCGCCAGCCAGTCTTGTGTGCTCTTCGCTCTATGAGCTGGCGCCGAATCTTGTTGGAATACCCAGTGCCTGTTATTGAACATGGTATGAGAAACAGGTTCCACAAGGTTCGTCAGGACTGTATTTTGATACACAACTGCATTCGTTTTTACCCCTTTCTCACAAAAATGTACCTCTGTTAAGCCCCAATAAGAAACTCCCAACCATACCATGAGCGAGGATGGAAAATGACCTCGTTGGACACGCGGAATACGTTTGCTCGCTTCTTCACTACTGTGTGCGTACACCTTATCATTTTGTTTGTTGTAGCTCTCTTCTACGGTAAAAATTTTTTCATTCGAAAAAAGAATTTCCCGATATATTTTTCCCGCGTACCGCTTCAACAAAGCGCGGCATCTCTTCAGTCTCAGGTCCATTAGACGAGCATTCAAACGATGTCCTGTTTTTCTTCGATATGCCCGAAGCCCTAAGTCTTCATTTAACGCCCTTTTCACCGTGGTTCTGCTTAACCCCATCTGAAGGGCCAACAGTTTCTGCTTACGTTTGGGATTTCTTTGAATTCGCGCCTTCACAGCTTTTATCACTGCTGGAGTCCTAACAGACCGAGGCCGACCACTTCTTGACCTGTCATCTACACTAGAGTCTTCATTGTATCGTTTGATGGTACGATAAACGAATCTTTTGGTTATATTAAAATTTTTCAGTATGTTAAAAATTTGAATTGGCGCGTAACCGCAACGATGCAACGCAATAACTGCAACACGGTCTTCTTTAAGCGTCCACTCCATATTTGAAAATGAGTAAAATTCTAAAAGTATACATTTTTATTTTCATGAACAATTCGAAATTCGAATTCAATAAACTTTTTTGTGGCCAGCATTCTAAAAGAAAAGTTTTTACTGTGTGACAATACTTATGAGCTGACTAGTTATATATACATAATAATATTAATATGTCGCTGAAACCGCAATTATTAAACACCATCATCAGACATCATAGGGACCAATAGGGTGATAGAGCTTAGCAGACGAAAAGTATGACAGTTCTTAGGACGGAGGCACCGCTCTTCACGAAGGCTGGTTGGTAAGTGTGATGGCGTCTACGCGCCTCCATCGGCTAGGCTCTGTCGTAGCACGAAGTTAGCCAATTTCCGACGATACCGCAATCGTGCTGCGTTTCGTTTAGCTACCAAACCAATGACCGTCTCCGACAAATATAAACAGCGTAGAAGTCGTTAAGAAGACATTGTTAAATGCTATAATTCGCCTTAAGACATGACATGATATGTAGCTCTAGGTCAATAGTTTTCCTGCTCTGGAAAATGAAGCATGGCAGCGGTAGTTTCACATAATATGAGCTCCGAACTCACACGTTCTACCGCACAAATGAAGTCATTTTGGCCTAAAATATAAGACGCCTGGTGTACTCGTATCGGCTGATTCGACTATGTCGATGTTCAAATCCGGCGGGCAAGCCCCAATGTTTCTAAAGAAAAGCGTGTTTTACGAAAAAAGTGCCTTACTCAAGTACACGAATCACTTCCACGATGAAAAAATAACAGCTTACAGATCACCAAGTCTCAAAGTGACATGGTCCTCATAACCTCAAGTCTCAAAGGCTTTGTGACCATTTAACACCCCATTGGCCGTGAGGTTGTTCACCCAACTATGGAATTTAAAAAAAGCATTAAAAAACGTCATAATTTGAATAAAAAAAAGACTTCGGTTATGAAAATTATAATTTACGCAACCGTTTAAAAATTCTCCCTTACATTCCATAAGAGAGTTGGAAACTCAAGTACAAGATGTTAAAATGAGACAGTTGTTATATTTAAACACACATAACCCTGTACGTGAGGTTATAATGAATGAAACATGAGCATTATGGATGCGGGGTCGACGAAATGAGTACCCACGACGCCACCACAAGGAAACGTCTTTCTCTGTACCTGCTCTTATTGTACGCATAAAACAAAGGATCTTCCCTGAGCCCATTTCGATTGTTTAGTATAGTTAAATACTCGATATGCTGTTCATTAATAACTTAATTGACATTTAGTCTCCATAGATACCGGATCGTTAGTGTTTCGTCGCATACAGGTAACGCTCTACAACAAAAACAAAATTAGACGGCTGTCTCTTTCTAAATATCGATGTGCACTATTTATTGCCGGGTACTGTATTGAAGTGAAAATTTTGTAAAGGCTTTACAGATATATTTTTATTAAAAGTCTCATAATTTATCGATAATAAATTAAATTTCAGAAAAAAACTAATCAAAATTTTACATAACAAATGCTTAACCTACTCATCACACATATATTAAAATCAAACCTCAATAATTAATTTTAAGAAACAACCACGCCGTATGACCCTTTTTTTTTTTTTTTTTTTTTTTTTTTCGGGTAGAGGGCCGAACCTCCTACGAGGTCCCCGCGCAAAAGGGGCGCGCGGGGTATGTGAGACTCAACGATCTGCATGGTGTTGTGAGCAGACCGCGGGCCCAAGGATTTTAGGACCCACCCACTAAACGACTCCCCTGCACTCTTACACCCGACGTCCGATCCCCTCCGAGGTCAGAACCCGGATGAGGTAGGGGGGCTACCGCGGTCAACACTACAACCAGACGGCGCGGCTCACCCCAAGGACGCCCAGCCGACGGAGCCTTCGAGGCGAATCGAAGGCTCTGAAACGTCGGCCGTCTCGGTACGGCAGCCCGTCGGGCCGCCCTGACGGTGCCGCTGGTGTCCCGGAATACCCCGCTGGACCAGAACCAGCCTGCCGGGTCGGGACGCGATACACCGTCGACCGGTCGCTCTAATCACTCCACGGCAGCGCGCTAGAGTGCTGGTAGCGCGCCGCGCGGCCTCACCCCCTCAGGTCGCCCCTTGACCTTCACCGGGGGGAGGCCGCCACCTACAGGGGCCGGGACGTACGGGCGTATTCCCGCCTCCGGCCCCCAGCTCGACGGCGACGGATCGGTGCGGAAAGGGAAGAGCTCTCCCTCTCTCGCTCCGCCGCCTCCTTCTGCGAGATGGTGGACTCGCAGAAGTCGAGCATCGCCTTCCAGGACGCGTCGCTGCCGAGCATCGTAGCCACGACGCGCGGCAGCGAGAGGTCCTCTCCAATGACCGCGACGAGGGCGGCGCGTTGCTCGTCGAATCCAGAGCAACGCGCCAATGTATGTTCCGCTGTGTCATCCTCGTCGCGGTCCGCGCAGTGGTGGCACTGCGCCGTCGGTTCCCTTCCGGCTATCTTGTGCAAGTACCGGCCGAAACAACCATGGCCGGTAAGCATCTGCGTTAGCCGGAAGGTGAGGCATCCGCGGTCGCGGCCCACCCAGTCTGCGAGAACCGGGCGGACCGCCTCGACGGTACGGATGCCGGCCGACGGGTCCGCCAAGCGGCGAGACCACGCCTCCAGCACGGACCGCCGAGATTGGACGCCGTATGACCCTTTTTTTTTTTTTTTTTTCGGGTAGAGGGCCGAACCTCCTACGAGGTCCCCGCGCAAAAGGGGCGCGCGGGGTATGTGAGACTCAACGATCTGCATGGTGTTGTGAGCAGACCGCGGGCCCAAGGATTTTAGAGCCCACCCACTAAACGACTCCCCTGCACTCTTACACCCGACGTCCGATCCCCTCCGAGGTCAGAACCCGGATGAGGTAGGGGGGCTACCGCGGTCAACACTACAACCAGACGGCGCGGCTCACCCCAAGGACGCCCAGCCGACGGAGCCTTCGAGGCGAATCGAAGGCTCTGAAACGTCGGCCGTCTCGGTACGGCAGCCCGTCGGGCCGCCCAGACGGTGCCGCTGGTGTCCCGGAATACCCCGCTGGACCAGAACCAGCCTGCCGGGTCGGGACGCGATACACCGTCGACCGGTCGCTCTATTCACTGCCGTATGACCCTGCAAATTAATTTTTTTTTTTTTTTTTTTCCTACCTATGCTGATAGCCTTGAGAGGCTATTTCAGCTTCGCCCTAACGTTAGTAGGTGAGCTCGCGGGGCTCAACCGGAGAGTTGCTAACACTGACCCTAGCAAGAGCAGTGCTTCGCAGAATCTACCACCGGATCGGAAACGCGACCCACTGAGAAGATCCGGCGACAAACTCAGTGGGCTGTGTCTGAGAGTTAATTTACTCGTCGAGCCCTTCGTCGCAAGCGACGGGTTCGACGAGAACGGTGACCGGTGCTTGTGGTGCCTAAAAGCACCGTTAATGGATCAGGAGGATCCGTAATGACGTGCTTTGGGCGACGTCGACGGTTTACCATTCGGTCTACTGGGTCGGGTATGTAATTTCCAGCGGCTACGATGAGAGGGTTCTCATGTCGTGCCGCCTTCTCAAAATGGCGCAGCGATGCCGACTGTAGATACTTACTAAGGGAGTCGAGCTCCAGGTCGTCGTGGAGATCCACATTCCTAAGGAACCAAGGCGCTCCGACGGCTATCCTGCAGAATCGTGATTGAATAACCTGAAGGGATTTCAAGTTGGTGCGGGCTGCGTGAGCGAACACTACGCTTGCATACGTCATGACGGGGCGTATACAAGTTTTGTAGAGAGTTACCTTATTACGGAGGGACAGTTTGCTTCGACTACAAAGCATTGGATAGAGTCGTCCTAGAATAAACGCGGCGCGGTCGCGTACCGTTTTTATATGGGGACGGAATGTCATCCCTCTGTCGAGGGTGACGCCTAGATATTTGACCTTCGAGACCCACGGAATGGGCTGGCCAAAGAGAGTGATGGGACTAACGGCGGAGGTGTTTGCGCGCCTACTACGGAGTGGGATGCTCGAAGTGATGTTCGGAGGGCGACCCCTTTTGAAGAGCACCGCTGCGCTTTTCGTGGGGTTGATGTCTATTCGCCACTTCCGGAACCACTGTCCCAGGGTGGCTACTGCGATCTGGAGTCGCCGATGAAGCAGCGACATCTTCCTACACGAGTAGTAGATAGCCGTGTCGTCGGCGAAGAGCGCTAGATGGGTCTCCGGAGACCGGGGTATATCATTGATATACAAACTAAATAATAACGGGGAGAGCGCGGAGCCTTGCGGGACTCCGGCGGTCAGTTGACGGGGACGAGAACGAGTTCCCTCTACTCGATATCGAAACGAACGGTTCGACAAGAAGTCTCGTATGATGAGCACGAGTCTGTCTGGCACTCCCATGTTGTACAGTTTATAAATTAAACCGTTGTGCCAGACTTTGTCGAACGCCTTCGCGATGTCGAAGAAGAGGGCGCCGGTCGGGATTTGTTTACGCCTATTTAGTCCTATCAGAATGTGCTCCGTGAGGCGGTGCACTTGTTGTACGCACGAGTGTTTAGAGCGGAATCCGAACTGTTCGTCAATGAGAATTTTGTTCGCGGTAACAAAATCCCAGAGGCGTTTCCTAAGGAGCCGTTCGTAAATTTTTCCTATCGTCGAGAGGAGACTAATCGGACGGTAACTAGAAGTTTCGTTTGTCGGTTTGCCCGACTTATGTATACCGATAACGTCCGCTTCTTTCCACACCGCGGGAAAGATGCAGTGCGTCATAGCGGCATTTAAAATTGTAGCCAACATTGCTATCAGTTGGACTGGCAATAATTTTAGCGTGCGGTTGTGGATGCCGTCGGAGCCGGGTGCCTTCCTAGGTTGGAGGTTGTGGATCGCGTCTCTAACTTCGTCAGTGGTAATGGGGGGTAACGCGTCCGAGGGCGGCAGGGAAGCTCTGCGCTCGACCTCCCTGTCGACTAACTCGGTGTGTTCGGGGTCCGCGTGTTGAGTGCTGGTGGTGCACTGCTCTTGCAGTGCATCGGCCAGCAGCTCAGCCTTGTCATCGTCATCGAATGCCGGTGGTTGGCCTGAAGGGCGTATGAGGGGAGGCATAGTAGCGGTAGTTTCGGATTTGAGAGTCCTAGCTAGTCGCCAGTATGCTTGGTGGGAGGGCGCGAGTTGTTCTAGATAACTATGCCAATTATCGTTACGCGCGTCGCTTAAGCGGGAGTGGACTTCGCGTTGTAGACGACGCATCCGAATCCGGTTTGAATGCGTGGGAAGACGATCGTAGGCCCGGATTGCCGCGTTCCTAACTCTTAAGAGATTCCTAAGATCGGGGGACAGTCTGATGCGGTGGAAGCTGTCCTCCACATCGACTTCTTTAGAAGATCTAATGATCGCGGAAGATATGTGATCGGTAATGATGTTTATGGATTCGACGGTGTCCTCGGGGGATAGATTCGAATCCGGGCCGTAAGGGAGGATTGGCGGAGCGGTGTCGGCTAGGCACGTGCCCAGCTTATTCCAATCCACCATGGTCCTCGTAACAGTGACTGGGTTGTGGGGGCGACCGAGCTGCATAACGACAGGTCGGTGGTCTGAGTCGAGCTCTGACATTGCTTCGATGGAACGCAAGCGCAGAGTTACGTTCCTAAGCAATGCCAGGTCTATAGTGCTCGGACGGAGCGCGATGTTATACGGATAACATGTTGGAGTTGGGGGACCGACTATTTCAAAGGTGAGGTCGTCTATAAACGCGTCGAGACGCCTACCGTTAACGTTAGTACGATGGCAGTTCCACCTAGTGTGGTGGCAATTTAAATCGCCTGCCAGGATGACGGAGTCTCCCATGCCGAACAGTGACTCGATGTCACTGCTCAGAAGGGGCTTGTCCGGGGGAGATAAACGGATGCGATGACGATCGGCTGGTGTCCCGTCAGCGAGATACGGCACACTGACGCCTCGATATGTGAGAGCGAGGGAGTATCGAGAGGGACAACGTGCAGGGCCCGCCTATAGTAAATGGCAGTCCCGCCTTTGGAGGCGGTGAGTCTGTCATTCCTAACCATGACGTAGTTCGCGACTTTCGGGTCGCGACGCGAGGGCTTCAGACAGGTTTCCTGCACTAGTAGAATATCTACAAGATTATCGCGGAGGAATTCGAAAATTTGATCGCGTTGCCGCGCGAGTCCGTTAGCATTGTAGAATGCTAACGTAAGGGAATACGGTTTTTCTCTACCTTTTTGCGCCATTGATTACCGGTAAAGATTTTTATAAAGTGCGGGACACGGACTCGTATACGTCCATGTGATCGAACGCGGCCGCGAGTCTCTGTTCGGGGGTTACCGACCTACGTATCGCGTCTGCGAACGATCGCAGACGGTCGAAGTTAACAGCGGTGACGAAGTCGCGCACGAGCGCGAAGTCGTTGACGGCATAGGGTTGCGGGGGGCGGAACGCGGGCGCGGGGCGAGGTGCGAGCAGGGGCTGGGGCGCGGGGCGTGTCGCGAGCGGGGGCGGGGGTGCGGTTTGCGTTCCCGCCTTCGTATACGGCAGCGGCTTTTTCCACGCTGAAACCGTGGGAACTGCAGCCGGCACGAAGGCAGGTTTCGGCACTGAGGGTGCCGAAGTCTTTGGGCCGACGGTTCGCGGAGCTGGGAGGGTTGAACGCTTGCGCGGAGCCCTAGGACATCCACGGTAGTTCGCGGGGTGCCCTTGCTTAAGGCATAGGACACAACTTGGGGGTTCGGTCGCGGTTTCCCTATCTCTAACGCAATCTAACGTAGCGTGATCGCCGAGGCACTTCACGCAGCGGGGACGCGCGTGGCAATTACGCGCCGAGTGGCCATATAGCTGGCATCTGTAGCACTGCCCGGGAGTGCCACGTTTATGGGGGGCTTCGATGGAGACCCCGGATAAGCCGCAAACTTTCGAGAGGCATGAAATTTTCTTTTTGGCCTCCGGGGTTGGCTCCAACGCGACAAGAATCATATTATAGGGCTGCTTGCCCCGCCCACTGTGCATCCGATGCACACTAACTATGGGGAGTGACTGAGCGATCAGATCCTCCTTAACGTAGTCGATGTCTAACTCCTTGGGGACTCCGCGTATTACTACGCGGAGCTCGCGGTCCTCCTGAAGAGCATAGGTGTGAAAACCTATGTTCTCCTTTCGGAGGTATGAAGAGAGGGCCCTATGGTCGCCCGGCGTTGCGACCTTTATCTGAATCCCATGCGCGACGTTACGCGCATGGGTGTAATTAATTTTGTTTGCCTGAAGTGCCTGGGATACTCGATTCCACGCTGTCTTCTCTTGAAGTATCAGCGGGGGCGGGGCAGCTACTTTAGGAGCGGGCGCGGGCTTGGGACGCGGCGGTGGGGTTACGCGGCGCGCGGAGTCCGACTCCGGTGTAACTACTACCTTCGGTCGAGAGGCGGGCGCGGATTTCGTTTGTTTTGTTGTGGAGCTCCGGGACTCCACGACGCGAGTACGTTTTTTACCGCGGGTAACCGTTTGGAACCCATCCGAGGTTCCGGGCTGAGGGCTGGGCGCGGATTCAAAGTCCATCTCCGATTCGGTATCGGAGCCTGAACTATTAGAGACAGAGCTATTAGAGACGATCGAGGTCGCGACGGACGAAGTCAGTGAGGCTGACGCAATAGACGCGGGCGCGGGGGTGGGGGTAGCGCTAGGCGCTATGTGAGCCGCATCGTCGGAACGTGCGCTCGAACTTAACGCGGCGGCGGGGGGCGCGCGGCGTGCCTCCGAGGCACGGTTGAAATACGCGGCGACGGACGCGGGGGGGGAGGGATTGCCACGAGAGGCCCTATAGCTGATATACTCGGCCCTAATTGACGGGTACCTATCCCGGAGGAACCCGACAATGTCCCTAGCACTATCACTGTCGCACACAAAATCTTCGCTCATCTTCGGTCTTCTTGCCCGGGGGGGGCGGCCCCGGGACTTTTGTTGAACTCGCCGAAAGGCGAGGCCCCGGATAGGATTTGTAACCCCCCTGTGCTGCAGGACAGCAAGGAGCAGGGGGGGGGGGAATGCCTATGCCGTGAAAACGGCAATCGGCGGGCAAAAGGAAAGGAACCCGCTCGGGCTGTATAGTGCTACAGCAGGCAGAATCGCGAGCGGGGGTCTAGTCTTGAAAAAGACTGTTGTTTTTGGGAAGGGTTAGGAAATCGCTAGCCTGTGAGTGCCACAGGAAGCTGAACGTAGCGATTGGTTTTGCCTTGAAAAAGGCAGTTGGTAAGGGTGGGTTCGCGGTTACAAAACTTTAGCGCACAAAAATGGACCTCGATACGCAGATCGCAAGCGACCAACGGATCGGCACGTCCGCACTACTGAATTGTACGCACGATGTATTCACGGTCACTACACTGTCGAGCACAACTGTGAGTTCAGAGACGCAGCTCGCAAGCGGGCCACGGATCGGAAAGCACGTCCGCGCACGACCGAGTCGTGAGCGAGAATGTTAATTTATTCCAATGAATAACTTTATTTGTTTCCATGAAATGTATCCGATTTAAAACTCTTCTCGGCAAGCGCTGCGCCACAAAGATAGCGAATCAACCTAAGCCGCTTAAAAAGTGGGAACTTGACCATTCCGAATCGAATCTACTTTGATTTCCAACTTAAAGATCTTTTCAATAGTTGCGAAATGACTGACATTAATAATGTTGGCTATAGCGATATTTTACCGTATATTTTCAAAGTTTACATGATTTTTATTTATCTTTTTTTTGCTTATATGGGTGGACGAGCTCACAGCCTACCTGGTGTTAAGTCTCAGTATAGTTACAACGGCTGCCCCACCCTTCAAACCGCATTACTGCTTCACGGCAGACATAGGCAGGGTGGTGGTACCTACCCGTGCGGACTCACACGAGGTCCTACCACCAGTATCTGTATATATAAAATTCGAAGTTACCATATGTATGGGTGTGTGTTCCTTATTATTACAAGCGGGTGATCCTATGGAGTTTGGTAGCAATTGATCCAATTCAAATTAATGATTGGCCAAACTGGCTAAGTTTCGATTGAAAAAAATGAATTAGTTAGCCTATTATTTTGAACTTGTTCGATTTTAATGAAGTTCGTAGTTTTCAAGTAAAATCACGTACTTGTGTTGTTACGCTTCACACTTACTGGCTTTTTAAGGTGTTTATAAAATAAAACTCATTCCTTTATAAAATAAAGTTAATTATTGATTGGAATTCATAACGGTTAACCCATTTCTTTGTCGATGGTTTAAAAACCTACGGTTACTTTAGATTTAGTTTGGTCATTCATACTCATGAACTTCGTTTTCAAATACAATTTCATTCTGACTAGAAATTGAAAGCAAATTTAATACAAAATTGGTGTTATTTATGTAGGTACTTTTGAGCACCATTAATATTTTTGAGAACTTCGACAATTAAGTGAACCCGTGCGAAACACTACATCAAACAAGTCGAAAGTCCGGCTGCACCTTGATAATAAACTATTTCGCAGCGTGTACCGAACAGCTGGCTACAACGTCCCAAGTTCCGTTATAAATCATACCCTTTTAATGCCCGCTTCGTATCGGTCGGTTAAGGGTCAAGATGGTGATTTACAGAAGCCATAAACAGACCTAGAACATTATTACTACGTCAGCTACCCTTCAACGACTGCTTGTTTCACTTGTCACGAAGTTTGCTTTTATCAGTGTACTTAGTGCGAGTTTCTTAACGGTCTCGATAGCGTAAAAGTTAAGCCAATTTTGTATGCAGTTGAAACAGCGCCCCTAACGGCAAACGTTCCCATTCCATACAAATATGAGCTAACTTTTACGCTATCGAGAATGTTAAAAAACTCGCACTAAGCAAACTAGTCTCGTATCTCGAGGCCAGAAAACACGGATATATGTACATATGTATAAACATGATTGTTCGAACCTATTGCTCACATTTTAGAGAAAAAAAGGTTAGAGAAAAAATTAAATTGTAAGTTATATATTTTATGTCATATATCTACATTCGTCTCGTAGTGATTTCCAATCAAGATTTATTCAAATAACTTGGAATGTCACCTAAAAACATTTACACTAAAAAAAAAATAAGAATTCAAACAGCGTTACCTACGTCAAAAAATATGTCATTTTTATTTTCTTCATTCATTAATTTATTTCTCCGGATGGACCTATGGCTGACCTTTTCTTTCTAGTTCTACTAATAAAGTAGTCTTAAAGCTTTGTTTAGCTTCATCCAACTATCAAAGCTCGGGACAAATTAACAGAGAACTAGACTTTTTATCTCGGGAAAAAAAGGTGATCGTCAGCAATTTTCACGGCGAAAATAACAGCGTAATTTAAAAGGAAAATCGAAAATGTTATTAATTTTTATAATTCTTTATCGACAGAGTTCAAAATGTGATAATTTAGGTATTTTTTTTCATTTTGTCCAATTAAATTTTAGCCTCATGTACCAGGGTAGGCGACTACAGTCTCGTTATATTACATACCCGTTTTCCTGCCGATAAAACATCAATCATTCACAAAATAGAGCTCAAAATAGCACGTTGGTATCGACGGTTATATTCAATTAAGACAACAAAACAATACTATCTGTTTCTTATAGTTATTCGAGGGAGTGCATCATCTTTGTACAGCTATAGTTGTTTATGTGATATAGAACAAGCGAAACTTAGTTCTTCGCTTTGATAAAGGGAAGGCAAACTTCACAAGGCGCGAGTGCCAGCATTGTTTCCATATTGGCTTTCAAAGTTGAAAATTCAAGACGACCCACAGCTTTCTGCTGACATTCCTAAGACTTGAAATAATTTAATATGTCGGGGGCCTTGTTTGTGGTGGCTATTATATAGTATTTTGAATTTTTTTCAAACTAAATTATATGTTTTTGATTTTTTATTGCTTAGTTGTGTGCACGAGCTCACAGCCCACCTGGTGTTAAGTGGTTACTGGAGCTCATAGACATCTACAACGTAAATGCGCCACCCACCTTGAGATATAAGTCCTAAGGTCTCAGTATGGTTACAACGGCTGCCTCACCCTTCAAACCGAAACGCATTACTGCTTCACGGCAGAAATAGCCAGGGCGGTGGTACCTCCACCCTCACAAGAGGTCCTCCCACCAGTAATTACGAAAATTATAATTTTGCTGGTTTGGTTTTTATTACACGATGTTATTCCTTCACCGTGGAAGTCAATCGTGAACATATGTTAAGTACGTATTTTATCAGAAAAATTTGTACCCGCCTGCGGGATTCCAAAACTGTTGCATCGCTAGATACGCTCCGGACGTCTTATCCTTTAGGCCACGACGAGTTCATTACTTACTACTACTTACTACTATTATTACGACTTCACTTGTATTTAACCAACGGGTATAAAAGGTATCCCATTGATATTTTGTGTTTGTGATTGGCTGTGATTTTTCCCATTTTCAGCTAATGTTTTTTTTGTTTGTTAATCAAGCAGTATTTCACACAAGCTTAAAACCTCAGCTGCCGCAATAGCAGTGTACCGCATTTAACGTATCTAGTTTTTATTGACATTGACTACATGCGTACTCTTAAAAGGTGACAGATAATTAGTGTAGATAGGGAACGAAGATAACAAACAACAAATCAAAGTTATTTCCAGATATTTTATTTTCGCTAGTGTTAATAGTCGCTGTTTCTCCCATTATTTATTATAAAGTGAATCTATTATGATGGAAACACACAATATAGTACAAATTTGTTTTGCAGTGTCATTTAATCGTGATAACGATTATATGTTGTTCCCAGTTAAAACTGTACAAGTGACACCGAGCGTGTAACGGAACATTAGACATTGTACTTTTACAATTATGAACCTTAGATACAGTATTTTCATCGGCTTAGCGAGACGAAGTTCAATATCCCATCTCATCACGTTGTTCAATAAAACCTCAACCGTCCGTGGTAACGGAAACTGTACCATAAACAACCGATACTATAAAATGAAAATCGATACGAATTTTAAACTTAATCTTACAAATGTCAAAAAACTACTTTTAATTATTAATCGATCAATGATGATTTTGTTATGCTGTACTTCTTTATTTTGAGATGTTTATTTTGAGCCAAACGAAAAATAATATTTACGAACATTCAATTTGAAAGAAACAACTTTTCAACTTCAAATATTTACAAATTGAAATCGTAATGGAATTAAGAGTTCGTCGGCTTCGAATCCGGAGGGAATAATTACTTTGCTCAACTATTTCGATATAAAACTTGACTTTGCCTTGAGTGTATTTTGCGAACTTCGTATTCTGTCCAACTATTCTTGAGACTCTACGAGACCACAAATTTCGTTCTCCTTTCTAAAATTACAATACACAAAAGAATAGTACCGTTACATGTTTTTAAAGACGATACAGCTCCAACAATACTTCAGTTCTAACTATTCGGTCCTTACATATGAAATTAGCGTTTTGTCGTACTGACCACTTTGGTCTGAAATATCTCCTCTTTGGTTCAGAATTCCAAATTAAATTTTATAAATTCATTTAGCTGGTACATTTGAGTTTTGAAAACATTCATTCATTTGTTTTTTTCTCATTATTTTTTTCATTGGTGTCGCTTATTACCGCACAATGGAAAACATGAAATATCGGTATATTTCCTATCGGTATATTCTACCATGGCACCAGTGGTGCAGAAACAGCTCGAAGGATTAATGATGTGTACGGCTCTGATGTCGCAAAAGAAAGCACAGTACGTTTTAGGTTTCAACCTTTTCGTTCTGGAAATTTCGACCTTCAGAACCAACCCCGTGGACGGCCGGAAACCAAAGTAGAATTAAAGGCTATTGTGAAAGCGGATCCATCACAAACCACTTCAGAGATAGCTGCAGGCTTCGGGGTAAGTGATAAAACTGTATTAATCCACTTGAAGCAAATCAGAAACTAAAAAAAACTTGAACGATGGGTACCTCATGAATAGAGTGAATCGAACATGCAAACACGCGTCGGCTGTTGTGTTACTTTGCTCAACAGACACAATAATGAAGGGATTTTAAATCGAATCATTACTTGTGATGAAAAGTGGATATTGTACGATAATCGGAAGCGCTCTTCGCAATAGGTGAACCCTGGAGACCAGCCAAATCCTGCCCTAAACGAAAATTGACTCACAAAAAGTTACTTGTGAGAGTTTGGTGGACTAGCGCCGGTGTTGTTCACTACAACTTTTTTGTTATTGCTTAGATGGGTGGACGAGCTCACAGCCCACCTGGTGTTAAGTGGTTACTGGAGCCCATAGACATCCACAACGTAAATGCGCCACCCACCTTGAGATATAAGTTCTAAGGTCTCAAGTATAGTTACAACGGCTGCCCCACCCTTCAAGCCGAAACGCATTACTGCTTCACGGCAGAAATAGGCAGAGTGGTGGTACCCACCCGCGCGGACTCACAAGAGGTCCTACCACCAGTAATTACGCAAATTATAATTTTGCGGGTTTCATTTTTATTACACGATGTTATTCGTTCATCGTGGAAATCAATCGTGAACATTTGTTGAGTACGTATTTCATTAGAAAAATTGGTACCCGCCTGACATTCAAACACCGGTGCATCGCTCAACACGAATGCACCGGACGTCTTATTCATTAGGCCACGACGACTACTAAACTACTAGACTAGCTTTCTAAAATCTGGACAAACGTTCAGTGCAGTATCAGCAACTGCAAACCATGAAGGAAGAACTAGCTGCTAAACAACCGCGATTGGTCAATCGCTCTAGACCACTGCTGCTTCACGACAATGCAAGACCACACACTGCACAACAAAGAACCACAATATTAGATGAGCTACAATTGAAATGTCTGCGGCATTCGCCGTACTCCCCGGAGCTTGCTCCAACAGATTACCAGTTTTTCCGGAATTCGGACAACCTCTTACAAGGAAAAAATTCAACTCCAAAGCGGCAGTTCAAACCGCCTTCAAAGAATTTATTGACTCTCGCCCCCATGGTTTTTTTAGGAAAAGGATCAATGAACTACCTATGAGATGAAAAAAGTGCATAGATAACAACGATGCATAGGTACTTTGATTAATTAAATATATTTTACAAAAAAAAATATGGACTTTATACTACTCCCGTACAAAACGCCTATTTCATATGTAAGGATCTAATATTAACATCAAAGTGTTCTTTGTTCTTAGACTATTTCGACTGTCAAATAGTTTTATCAAAAACGAGCACGAAAAAACACGTATTTTGAGTGTCCCTTTCCGTTTCAGCGTAGAATTCGTAAAGAAAAAGGCAATTAGAGTTTCGAAAGTTTTCGTATCGAGTAAAGGTAATTCTCGAAGGGTCTGCCCGGTGAGTTTACTTAGTATTAGAGAAGTTTGCTTAGGTTCCGCCAACACTAGATAATATCGCAATATAAATATTATAGTAGTAAATCAAGTTCAAACGTATTATTTTGCGATTAACTAACACTCAAGAAGTATTATTGAGTTTGGGATTAAAACTAGTTTGTATAATTGAACAAGAGGATTTTTTTGTTATTTTTATTCTTAGCTCTAGTATAAGTACAAGTCAGCAAAAATTTAAAATGATTACCTTTCACTTACGTATAAAGGAATGACGTAAATATGCATTTATGTATGTATAAAAATTATCAAGCGGCAAGTATGAAAGCTGATGTATTCTTAGAAATACATATAAAGAAAACATAAACTGATATTTTTATTACTTTATTATATTAATAATTATTTTCGTTATCCTATGATTATCGTCGCTCCAATATCTCATGGTCTCTTGAAATGTCTCAAGTCGGATGGCGGTGTTCACGATAAGGCATCTATTAGTTCCGGTAATCCCTTAACACCTGATTGTGGGATCGTGCACAAGACTATAAATAGCCGATTAAAAAATTTTCATAAAAATAAAAAGAAAATAAATAAAATTAAAAAAGGATAAAGCTCTAGCCCATATTGTGTGCCCGAACCAATTCGTGGAGCATCACGGGCGCAAGTGTAATTCATTCTCTTAACTCGGATGCGTAAGAGACAGTAAAATTTCGGTAAAACGCGTCATAACTTTCGCTAGTGCTTAAACGTAACCACCATACCTGCCGCAAAAAAAAAAACAATATTATTACATCACTAACAGCGGCCACAGCCAATCAGGAACTGAATACACTTGAGACACAGTAAATAATTGCATGAGTTATAGAAAAAAAACCGTAGTTATCATCCACTTTTAAAATACGTGATATCGGTTAAAAATTATGTATTTTGAATACTTGGGATTTAATTAATACATTAAAAAAGTCATTTCATTTTTCGTAAACTTGTATGAAAGAAATTGGAGACGACTGATCTATCTGAGACGCCTGGATAGGCCTGGATAGTTGATTTGTAGCTTTGCAAATATATCGAGTTTCAAATTACCTTTTTCTAAATTCCGTACTTATTTTTAACCCAAATGACATACAAGAATAATAACAATAAGGTTATCCGTTTCCTAAAGGCTTCGGCCTCATGTCTAAAGGTACACAGCGGTATGAAATGCGTTGTTAGTTTCAGAAACATCTTCATATCTACACGGCATGGGCTAATCTGCTCTTCTGATCCAAAAAATTTAATGACAATGGTAAAATCCGCTTAGCTTGCACAGAATCATTAACCGTCGTTGTGTCGTAAATTTAGATTCGACAGACTTCACTGGAATTACTCTGCTTTGTCATACGTGCTAAATTTGCAACTTAGAAAGAATGAAATATGTTGCCTTTCTTTAAGCTAACGCATTGTTTGTGCATGTACTACCTTACCTTATACTACCAGTAGATTTATACATTCACTGTCATATAAAATCACGAACTAGCGAATACGCTGTCGTATTAATAATAGCTAATACCGGTATTGCCAGGTTATAACCATTACCATGATCAAAAGTCCCCTACATGCTCATAAACTATATTCAAGTCATAAACTATCTTAGTACGAAATTTCATCATATTCGTTAGGCATTTTTTTCTTGGTTGAGCAATAAGCATCCAAACGTCCAAAAACCTAAAAACATATAAACTTTCACGTTTATAATTTTAGTATAGAGATTTAAGAAAAAATCTTATTTTACATCTTCGACGGACCACTTTTTTATTTCCATTTAGCGAATTAATTGTTTTTTTATATTTTAGTTTAAATCGATGAAGTTAATCAGATAAAATTTATACATCCTAGGTCAATATGATTATACATTATTGTTTCATTTTTAACATAAATAAGACAAAATAATCTATTTTAAAATTTATAATAAAATAAACACGAATAATGAATTACAATACGAATGTAATAATCATTAAATTTCACTCGCTTATTTTAAAATAATAATAATATTTTGATGGAGTTACCAGTTTATAAAGTTTACCTAATTTCCGCTAAAAATCCATTATTGGGAAATGTTGAATACCAAAATTGGGAAACTTTTCCCCATCAAAGCAGTAATAACAACTCATTCAACGTCTATGGAAACGAGAAAGTACTTTCTATTCATCGAATTTGAAATGTCAACTTTGAAATCGATAAAAAGCAATTAAACTGTCTGAAATTAATGCTCACTCATTTACTTCCTAATGATATCTGGTGAAGTGATCAAGTTATAATGAAAAATAAGTTACTAGTTAATAACTAGTAAAAAAACACTTGTAACTTATTTGAGAAAATTTTAACTTCTTCATTTTTACCAAATACATTACATATACAATCATTAGCATTATCTTAATTTGAATCAATTTTTAAAACGATATTCCGTCTTCGTGAAAATTCGTCGATTTTTATTCGTACGTAAGGAGACTGACTGCAAGGGCATAGTCAAGTCGATTAATCAGGACTATTTTTAAATACTACAGCACCCAGGAAGCACCATGTACATTAGGAATAGGACAGACCTAACCCAATATGCTTATTTTCTTTGATTCTGAATGAACTTTAATTATTATTATTATTAATTCTAAAGAATATATTTAAACTGTATTATTACAGAATATTCACATGTTTCGGCTATTTCTATTCCAGGCGAAAAAAAGGTAAAAAAAAGAGATAATGGGATCATCTTGAATAATTCCTTAGGACACCTCTTACTCACTTCTACAAAGTAGGATTAACTACGAGACATATTCTAATCTGGAAAAGTACGATATGTGCCAATCAAATATATATATGAATGACTTCTCACACGAAAGAAAGAGTGTATGGACCAGAAACATAACATACTGTAAATACATACCGTCTTAAGACACTTAAGTCAAATTTTAAAAGCCGACAAACAAAATTAAAAGTAGGATTAAAATGCCCCGCGGAATTCATCAGTGCTAAATTAACTCGAGAATTTGCATTGTTAATTTTATTCAGCGCACCTCGCTCGTGTAATTATGAAGCATTCGGTTACAGAGCGCGCAATTGTAAGATTTATTACGATTGTTTTAGATGTTCCCTTCGTTCCACATATTGAGCCATTATGTAACAATTAAATATTTGCTTCGCGTATTAAAAATTCGGTTTTGGTTACAAGAAGAAATGACTGATTTTCAATTTATGGTATATAAAAGGGACGGTGGCGATTTTTCCGAACCGGTTCTTAATATTTTAGTAAGCGTTTTTTTTATTGCTTAGATAGGTGGACGAGCTCATAGCCCACCTGGTGTTAAGTGGTTACTGGAGCCCATAGACATCTACAACCTAAATGCGCCATCCATCTTGAGATATAAGTTCTAAGGTCTCAGTATAGTTACAACGGCTGCCCCACCTTTCAAACCGAAACGCATTACTGCTTCACGGCAGAAATAGGCGGGGTGGTGGTACCTACCCGTGCGGACTCATAAGAGGCCCTACCACCAGGTGCTTCCAATACCTCACATTCAGAGGGCAACGATTCAATTATTAAACCTAGACTTTAAAGTCTATTAAGCCGAAAACTGTAAGGTATTCGCAATGGACGAAGCTAAATACAATTAACAAAAGGGGCATTTAATCATAAAAGCAATTTGGATTATATCTACGTCACGTAAAACCCAACAACGATACTAATTGGACAGTTTCAATATTTTTAACTAATCTAAGTTATTACATAGGCATTTAGGGTGATAAATAAAGAAGTTACGTGATATAAATAAAATAGTGTTTCTGTTAAGGCATTACAAGCTTTTCTTGAAAGTTTTACTTTTACAATTTCTATACGAAGCAAATAAAATTCAGACTTAGGAAGCTACAAAATTATAACATGGAAAGAATCTTAAGTTAGGGTTGTCGAATACGATTTTTTTTGTTTATAAATATATCTTTAGTTGTCAGATTTCCTGCTTTAAGAGGCGAAGCTGTCGTTTAACGAAAATGACCTAGCTTTAATATAAAATTAGACGATAGATATAGTGATTAGTATCATGTGCCCAGAGACTAGAAGATTTGACAGTGTAATACGGTGAAAATGTGCTCAACTGTACATACTCACAGCAGAAAAATTATACAAAGGATATTATTTTTCTGCTGTGAAGAATTCGCGCGTCCCTATATAGAGAACAGTGTAACCAAATGGTAATACAATTAAGAATTTGACTTTGTCATAAAGAGGATGGTAAGGGCATCATGTCGGGTAGGCCATAGATACATTAGCCCATTTAATCTAAAAACAGGCATTATTTTAACCATAATGACGGAATATTTAAATTCTATATTGATTTTGATGTATTTTTATTTATTTTTGGTTTTTTAAAAGGGCAGTTGAAGCTTACAGCCTACCTAATAAATTTAGATTATTTGTGGTGACGCGTACCTTAATATGTAGGGGGAGTGTACCTAGTGTATGGTATAAGTCTGCCCTGGTTTCTTGTACGACTGGTGGTTTTAAAGGCGGTTGTTTATGTCAATTTGATAAAAAGGATACGAATTAACAATTTATTGTTCACATTTAGAAATATGTTGAGCTGACCGACGCTCTCGGGCTTCTTTCCAAACGCTACTGTCATTCGAAAACATATTCGTGTTACAATCACCTCACAATGCCAAGAAGTACTGAAGTAATTATAACATTATTATCAGTCATAGTAGCACCTTGTGAACCAACTTTGACTTAATTTTATTTCATTTGACATTGCATTATGATTTAAAAATAACCACCAACTCAACACCTATAATTTAATTTTATCATTGAAACTCCAATCTAATTCAAATTGTAATAAAGATGTGTTTTTAAAATTACAATGAACCTCGAAATGTTTAACTAAATACGTGCAAAAAAATTTGTTCCGTACTCAAAAAGCTTGACCATTTAATATTTATATTTCATAGTCGAAGAATTTGCATTACGATCAAGCGATGTGACTATACCAATATTCAAATGCCACAGATAGGTACTAATTTATTTAATGTAATACGACACGTGTCTAGCACATGTCCATGAATGATATACTAATATAATGAAAACCAAACATAAAAAGCCGCTAAGAACGTAACATGGCTGATTTCACTTTCAATTCTACGTAACAAGAATACCAACTTTATTGATTTCTCTAAGGAATTCTTTGGAAAGTGTTCTTCTAAAATATTTTCATCTACATCATAATTTAATTCATAACTAGTGAGCCCGATCAAGCCCCGCTGTGACTATCGATAACTGTATGAAAAACATCGATTTCTTGAAACCGCTCGTGAGCCACCTCTCTATGGTACTAAGTCAGAAACTTTATTCGGAGTGCTAAAGCCGAATACCAAGTACCATTACAATCCAGTAAATGTTTTAAGAACGCAGATACGATAAATACACAAACATTATTTTTTAACAACAGACTAGACACGACACTAGCATCGAAGAGACCGAGTCAGTAGAAGAATTTTTAACTAGTAATAATAATAATAATAATGTTAGTTTATATTAGTTAAAAGTAATTTAGGTAAAATAAAATAATCTCACAGTCATGTAAAAATCACTAAAATATGTATTGTGAATATTAAGCCATATTTTGTGAATTGTTTCACAGTAATTACATTTGTTTGTATAAAAGAAGTTATAGTTGCTATAACCAAGACTCAATGGCTAATTGTGTAAAAACTAAGACGTAGCTTTTTTGTAATAAACAAGGGTATATGGTGGTAGGTCTGGTGGTAGGACCTCTTGAGAGTTCGCGCGGGTAGGTACCACCACCCTGCCTATTTCTGCTGTGAAGCAGTAATGCGTTTCGGTTTGAAGGGTGGGGCAGCCATGCTTGAGACCTTAGCACTTACATCTCAAGGTGGGTGGCGCATTTACGTTGTGGATGTCTATGGGCTCCAGTAACCACTTAACACCAGGTGCGCTGTGAGCTCGTCCACACATCTAAGCAATAAAAAAAATTCAGAGTACATTAAATGTTGTTTCCTAAGGCAAATGTTTAGTGCTAAAGTGAAGCTGAACTGCGGAATTTTATAAAATAGAAAGCGGTGGAAAATTTAAATTCGTTATCTGAACACGTTACGTCTAATTACTAATTCATGTTCTAGTTAGCGTTCATTTTCTAGTTCTATACATAAAAAATTAGTTTTTTTTTATTGCTCAGATGGGTGGACGAGCTCACAGCCCACCTGGTGTTAAGTGGTTACTGGAGCCCATAGACATCTACGACGCAAATGCGCCACCCACCTTGAGATATAAGTCCTAAGGTCTCAAGTATAGTTACAGCGGCTGCCCCACCCTTCAAACCGAAACGCATTACTGCTTCACGGCAGAAATAGATAGGGTGGTGGTACCTACCCGCGCGGACTCACAAGAGGTCTTACCACCAGTAACATCTTGAAAAGTATTACTTCTGTTTGTGATTTGATTGACATGTACTTTAGTATTTGGCAACAAAATCATGCTCATACAACTAGCTTTGTGCTTAACGTGTCTATTTCATTTTCTTCTTTAATTTTCATTTTTTATATGACACGACTACGAGCCTTCTCAAGCGACTACCGCTTCATTATACGGGTCTGTTAGCGCTAGTAACCATTTACCGCTACACGGACTATGTGCTCATATCATATAGGTTGACATAGTCAACAAAACATCTTAATACACTTTAAAAGTGTTGAGAATTTTGTACAAGTTGAGAAAATTATTTTGCCCGTATGAAGGCAGCGCCCTTTTAAGATGTAAAGCAATCACATATTACATGTAACTCCCAACGCGGAAACTTTGATGAGTCTACATTTAAATTTCAGATCGTTCCGTATAAATTTGCAACCTAATATCCTTTCCTGTTTTACTGCTTTTCGTTCTTTTCTTTTGAGACTTGAGCGGTCCCCGGTTGTACTCAGTGGCTTCATTAAGCCGTGTTAACTATATGATGGAACTTTTTCGCTCAAAAAAGTTTCCTGCCCGCTCTACCGTCGGGATAACGTTGAAGATAATAGTGAAATATTTAATCATATTTATTTTTCGAACAGATATTGAGATAAAACTTTCGAGTTTTGCGGTACTTAAAATAATCTGTCTGATGAGATTTTTGCGTGGTGTATTCGTATTGTCGGCTCAATTCTTTTGTATTTAACTTTTTGGAGACCGGTTGCTCGTTATTTGGCCACTATTTTTACATTCACACAATCCGTTTATTTGTTGAGGGTATTTTTTGTAATTTTCTCTAAGTCATGCATTTTTTTTCTTTTTTACAAAATTAGTTTTGACGCAGATATAAACTCCTACAACGTAAAGAAGAATATATGTACGTAAACAACATAATATTTAAGTATTACATTGTAAGCAGATAAGTTTTGATTCACAGATCACATTTGCATGTACATTAACGTATTCTCTTGCCTTGCCATAAAAATGAATTTTGAATGACAAAATTTTCAATTACGAAACAATGCCTCCTGCTCCCGAACCACATTATAATTATTCTGCTACCCAATCGGTCTTCAAAGGCATATTGTGCATACCTTCATTATTGAGGGGCTCAGACCGAATGGAACGTGAAATTAACAGCACTAGCTGTATATCTGAGAGGCGCCAAATTGAATAAGGAGCCATTAGGAGGGCCCGTACCGATGATTATTAAAATTGTTAAAGAGACGCCTTCGTAAAAGCTTCAATGATTGAATATTGCACGACTCAATTGCCAAAAAAAATTTATAACTTTATTTTAAATTTTATTTGTGCGCTATTTTCTTCGGTTTTTGCGAATTTGGCAAAGATAAAGATAACCAAAATATTGTTTCTCTATAACGGAGGGACTCCGAAACCAATATAGATAGACAGGCTTATCATGATGCGCATGCAGTGCGACGTCACGCCACGGGTTTATTCACAAACACTACACAAGCGCAACATGTGAATGTGTTGAACGCGAGCTACATGGTAGGTGGTGTGGGGTTGTTAGGTTTTATTTTCGTTACGGAATTTCTTGATTCGGTCGCCGCGCTCAAAGCCCGTGGTAAAAGCTATGCAATAGTGTGGCGGGTAGCCATCATACAACGCAATATATTTGACAGATGCCTGAATCTCGCTTACGACATTTTCAAGATAAGCTTGCATATATACAAGTTCCGAACAACAACATTCGGACCGTCGGTCTACCGAGCAATATCATCCGCTCGGTGGAAGATCTTCCCTTTGTCGTTAATCAGCTCCAAAATAGCTTAAAATAGACAAACTAAAATAGTCTTTAGTATTATTTAGAAAAATTAAAACTTACCTGCAGGATTACACCTCCTCGTCGTCACATCAGTCAATTAATAGGTACTGGGCATCATACCCATTAGGCTCAGAGCGATCCAACTCTTAATTTCAATAGCGTAAGAGTTAAATACTGAATCTCATTTGACTTTAAAAGTATTCTATTATTATATATTATGTAAAGAAAAAGCTTTAAAACTCTTTAGTTTAAAAAAAAAGCTTTTTCTTAGACGGAATCACACCTGTCTGTCATTCAGTGAAAAGAGAGTTCAATTTTGTATACTGTTTAAAATATTAATTTTTAAAGAGATTAAGGGCTTTAAACGTTGTTTTGGAATATTCCATATCAATATATTATGTATTTTATTTGCCTTCATAGACAAACGAGAATTCAGTCCGACTAATGGTGGTTACCGTCGTTGGTGGTAGTGGTTGGTGGTGGATTTCACTGATTATATTAGAAATTTTTAATTATCTCAAATTTATCTGGTCTTTTTTTTTTTTTTTTTATTGCCTTTGTAGGCAGACGGGCATACGGCCCACCTGATGGTGAGTGGTTACCGTCGCCCATGGACTTCAGCAATGCCAGGGGCAGAGCCAAGCCGCTGCCTACCGCTTAATACTCTCCATAAGCCTCGTTTGAAGAAGGACATGTCATAGCGCTCGGGAAACACCGTGGAGGGGAGCTCATTCCATAGCCGGATGGTACGTGGCAAAAAAGATCTCTGGAAACGCACTGTGGATGACCGCAGTGGCTCCAGGTAGTATGGATGAACTCTACTCCGGTGGCGGGCGGTGCGATGGTAAAAACGAGATGCTGGTATCATCTCGAACAATTCCTCAGAGCACTCCCCATGGAACATACGGTACAAAATACAGAGGGAACCGAAGTCCCTCCGCAGACCCAGAGGCTTATGGAGTCTTCTTCTTTTCAGTATAAAAACTCATTAGAGCACTTGGCAAATTTATTCCTAGGTCACGACTAGGACACAATGTTCTATAACTAGTAGTTTATATGAGCACTTTAGCCCGTTTTAATACCTACCATCCCAGTCTTAATTAATCGAATGCAATTTTTAAATCACGTTGCTTTGAGTATTATGTTGAGTCACGATATTATGACTCACTCACTCAATATGATCACTATATTATATGATTTTTTGTATCTATACTAATATATAAATCTACAGTGGTTTCTACGGATGTTCTGTTATATCTACTGAACCATGCATCTGATTGACTTGAAACTTGGTATCCATGTAGAAAATACATGTACTTAATGGATAGGCTAATATTTATATGAATGTTGGACTCTTTACACCAGTTGCGGGGGCGTTAATGATGAGAATCTTTGTGGGGGTGAGAAATAATAATCTTAATTTTAAATGCCCAGCGAAGCGGACGGGTACAGCTAGTACCTACTATATATTTTTATATTAGCCACATAGGAACTAAAGCGAAAAATGCACACCTCATATGAGCAACATCCTTTGTGACGTAAATTGAATCAGGAGGCAGTCTTCATAAATTAATCGTTAATTCAACCTGTCTGCCTTTTAGAGCTCGCTTCTGCCTCTCCGATATTATAATACAATATTCGTACAATATGCCAGTAATAAGTTCAATTAACTGTATCGAACCATATAAGATACGATGATATTCCTAATATTCATGAGGGTATTAACATACACAGAATATGTTTTAAAGAAAATATTTTTGAAAAATGTTGACCACTCATCTCCACTGTAACTACTGCGTAGTCAGTTCTCGGATCAGACAACAAGAAAAGACTGAAGATGATTTTCAAGTGACCGAAAGGAAAGCTTTTTTTTTGGATTTCCAAACAACTTAATCACAAAATTTTGACTTACTTCCCTGCAAATTGGGATGAATGACTGCTGAAATGGCACTTAGCCAGAAACTAAGAGCTGCAGTCAGCTATTCTTGACTACACCACAAACCGTTTATGAATATGTGATGGAGCTTACTTTATCTATGGTATCAGTAATAATTTGATAAAAATATGTGATATAAAAAAAAATAGTAAGCAATTGATTGGGCCGAAATTTTACATTCCACATTTTACGGGAATCGTGAATCAACTCATAGTTGAGATGATAGAGTTCATAGTCATTTTTAAGATGTATAGTACCAAAATAAACTTACCTGCAGGGTGTTTTGTGGTCATTATACACTTCATCATTCATCATTCTTTCCTATTACTATCTGCTAGGGTGTAAGGCTCGAATCAAATCTTTCCATTTACATCGGTCTTGGGCAGTCTGTTCTAGCTCCTCCCACGTCATGCCCAAGACACTCAGCTCCTGCTCCACCGAGCGACGCCAAGTTGTTATTCACTTACAGATCCTAATTCAGTCAACAGCCGTCTGGTATAGTGGTAAGCGACATGATCACTACACAAGGGAGTCGCGGGTTCGAATCCCGCTAAGGGAAGATATTTGTATGATAAATATAAATGTATTTTCCAGGGTTATGGATGTATATTAAATATATATATGTGTATAATAAAAATCTTACATTTATATCCGTTATCTGGTACCTGTAACACAAGTTCTTTATGAACTTATCACGAGACCAGTTAACGTGGCGTGATTGTTAGTAAATATTTATTTATTTATTTAAAAAAAAAAAAAAATATTTCAACCGAACCTTGAGAATAATCCTCAGTGATATGCATGCAACTAGTTATCATCAAGCGGTGATTAGCTCAGAAGAAAAAACATAAAAGAAACTGAAAAATCTCCGGTCTATTACTTTCAAAGTATTCATATTATTTTCCGCCAGTAAGTTAATTAATTAATACTACTCGTAGTACAAACAAGCCCTGTATAAAAAGCGGCAGTTAATCAGTCGAGTTCACAACGAGACTCAGGTGTACCCGATCGATCAAGAAGAAAGTAATACTCTATTGAGGCTTCGCGTGAGTTTAGCACCCCGTAACTTAGTATTGTGTTTCATATTTTTTGCTAATGTTACAACGACAGCTTATTTGAAGGACTACAGGTGTCCCTCAAACTTTTACCATATCACTAAGTTGTTTTTAATTTTAGAAGTCCAAATTAATGGGTTTTAGTATATTATATATTGGAAAATGCAGTTTATGAATAACAAATCCTTGAAACCTTCGCCTTCTTGGGCCTAATGAGCCTTATGTAAATAAACTTTATGCTTCTGGTGTAAGAAGCATACATGTCCTAAAGCTTTGATGGGCAGTTCTGCTCTAATTCCATTCCGTCTAACCGGATACAATTACGTTCCTTGTGTATTTAAACTAAGGATGCACAGCGAGCCACCGGATGGACTGAACAGAACCCGTTATATTCGCCTAACAATACAGACTTAAAACCGAAATATGAATTTTGAACTTACCTTATCGCATTAGTCACTCACTCTAACCGGCGCCATCTAGGCGGGCTTTGGATAGCCTGCCGACCGAGCCGGGCTGGTGGTCGTAGCGCCGACAACCGCCAGTCCGGCGTTCCGAGGGGGTGAAAGGAGAAATGATCTCCGCACTAAACGCTTCACTTTCCCCCGTTTGGTGTTTCGTGAGTTTTGTCTCATGCGAGGTTTGGACGTTGTTGAGCGGCAGGAAGTTTTAGTCGGTTGGACTCCGACATGCTCCGCCCACCATCCACAGTGGAGGGCGGAAAAAAACCCATTACTCGGCAACAAGACAATCAAAGCTTACAAACCTTAGTATATGCCTTAACCCTTAACCTCTGTTTTATTTTTTATGTCTGTAGCTGTATAGACAAGCTGAGGCCAATATAAATCATAATGTGATAATGTAATTCTTAGATAATTTTTATAATATAAGGGCGGTTTATTTAACAAGACTATAAGTAATAAGTGCTTACAGCAAATGGCCATAACAAAGAGCTCAAAGTAGAAGTTTAGGTAGTAGGTAGGGTAGTAGTCAGGTAGGAAATATAAGTACAGGCAGAGAATTACCACTGCGGATAATTAATTACTTCTCCAGTAATTATTGTAGCTCGATATGGCTAGAATCACTGGCTGTTTCTATGATTAAGTATCCCGACAAACAATTACGATATCAGAATCCAATGAACCTTAATATCTTAAAGGGGCAACTTACAGGTTTTTTTTTGTTTTTTATTGTCTAGATGTGTGGACGAGCTCACAGCCTACCTGGTGCTAAGTGGTTACTGGAACCCATAGACATCTACGACGTAAATGCGCCACACACCTTGAGATATAAGTTCTAAGGTCTCAGTATAGTTACAACGGCTGCCCCACCCTTCAAACCGAAACGCATTACTGCTTCACGGCAGAAATAGGCGGAGCGGTGGTACCTACTCGCGCGGACTCACAAGAGGTTCTACCACCAGTAGACAGGTACACCTTCCATCAGAAGAAGTACGTCATATGCCAAGTTTCATGATGATATAAATCAATTGTAAGATATCATTACATTGTAACACATATGTAGACATAAATAGTATGTAATATGATTTATGGTCAGATCAGTCTAATACAAAGCATCGGTCATAATTTCCTCGATCGATCGATCAAAACCAAATTTGAGGATAAAGTTTGACAAAATATTGCAGAGTATTCCAAAAAGAAAACCTTGTTTGAAGGACATGTCAGTACTGAGGAAACAATTAGAAGCTGGGGTTTCATTTGATATATTAATCCTTTGGCAACGTAAATTGCTACATTAAAGGTTTTCCATACTCCACCGTGATAATGAATGTATATTTCTTTTTCTTTATCAATTAAAATTAAAAAGGCATTAAAACTAAGATTAGCTTGGTGGCTTCTATAAATATTTGGCTTCACTTGGACCCTGTATTCAAATGTTTGGGATTTTCGCAAAGAAAACACTAAGTAAGTCCGTAAGAATACCTTAGAAAATATTATCATGATAAAAGTATGTTAATACCAAGGTCTTCGTAAGTTACAACGACATTTTCCTTCTTCCGGATCCGCAGACCTTTTCCACGGATGAAAAATAATGTGATAATATCAAATCATAAGTTTTTGTTTATTGTCTTAGGTGGATGTAGCTACGAAGGATCTCCGTTTTATATTTCACTAAAAAAACCCGAATTCAATCCCAACAAAAAAGACGATCAATAATCTCATGCATCGAAAGAAAAAATATATACTATTCAATTGTAATTGTAAACCAGCCTAGAGACTAGAGCCAAGCCATTAATCGCTAGTATTGTAGTAATATATTATTATTTTCATGTTTTTTGTCACTTTGGCTCAATGTCTAGTGTTGAACTAATAGAAGCAAATGGCGCAGACCACAATAGGTCTCATTGAAGTCGTTGTCTCAAAACTACCTTGGAATTCCGTTTAAATATAATAATAGCATTATCAGATTTACGCAGTTAGAACAGTATTATGATATGGTAATGATTTGTAGATATGGACTAATGATGATTATAACAGTAATTTAATTTTTACCTTAAATTAAACGACATCTGAAAACTGAATACTGATTCATTCATTAAATCAATTGGCATATTAGATGTATGAGGACAAATTTATTAAATTTAAGATTTAAAGGGAGCTAGTACATAACCCTAATCACTGACAGCATCTTCCTACGAAATGTGCTTAGTTCACATGAGGAGAATTACTTATTACCCTTGTAGGCAGCCCGGGCCATCTCATGGTGAGTTGCTATCATCGCCCATGGACTTCAGCAATGACAGGGACAGAGCCCTGCCGCTGCCTACCGTTAACCAAGCCGTTGCCTACCGTGCTAAACCCCAGCCTACCGTTAGCCAAGTACCTACCCGTGCGGTGCCAAATGAAGCCCTACCACCAGCAAGTCTTATAAGAGAACCAATTTATAAGTTTTATTTTGACTCTAGATTTTGATAAGTTATTTATTTTAAAAAAAAAACTTGTTAACATCGCTCATCTTCAAAACATCAATCCAAAGAACTAAAACAATTTATAAAAAGTTCTCTCTTGGCAAGATGATTCGGCTTTCAAATTTTAAAGGAAAAGTTTGAAGACACTATTTATTAGCATTGAGCCAAAAAGTTAAAACGGCTGACCATCGACCTTCGTAATTACTTTTTCAACTTAGGAATCGAGGCGCTCATTCATCTCAGTTAAAAAATGTTTTACGGTTTCTAAGTGTATTCGGAAGTTGAATTGTGTTCTTTTAAAATTTTCGCACAAGACATTGATTTGCAGAAGCCTCAAATATTTATTCATTAGGTTTCGATGTTGATATGCACGTGCACTGTACTTTACTTTGTTTTACAATTGAATTTCTTCTTGTGATCCCATAGCCAGTTACAGAGACAGATACTGTTCATTTATCCGTAAGTCGAAGCCAATTAAAAAGGTCAAAGACTATTGATGACATAATAACAAAACGTTAAGATTAAATCCAGACGAAATTGCTGAGCATGATCTTGCACAGCTTAATAATAGAAAAATACGTAATTAAAAATATATATAATAATTTTAAAAAATATGTTACTGAAAAATTCCCATGATTTTGTTTTTTATGAAAAACAGTAGACGCGTTCCATATTTCTATTATCTCTCGTATTAACTATAAGAAAAATCTTCTTCGCGAGGGTTATCGTATCGCTTATAAAATTTATGATAAAATAAAATATATTGGAATTAATTTACATTGTAAACTATCTATCAAAGTACCTAATTTATTCTTCAGTTTTAAAACAATCCAGACTGAATTTCATCAAAATTTGTTCAATAATGAACAGGTTGTACGTGGAAAATTGTAACGGCTACATTCATAATCACAATATTAGTATAGCTTAATTTATTAGTCTTTGCACATTAGATTGGTATGGATTAGTGAACAGATGTATGCTTCTGAAAATCCAGATAGAGGGCTGAGGTACAAAGAAAAAATAAACATGGATATAGAAAACGATTAGTTGTTTACATTACATTATATAATAGTTGAAAAACTATATACTCGTATTTACTCATTTATACTGGTGGTAGGACCTCTTGTGAGTCCGCATGGGTAGTTACCACCACCTTGTCTATTTTTGCCATGAAGCATTAATGCATTTCGGTTTGAAGGGTGGGGCAGCCGTTGTAACTATTCTGAGACCTTAGAACTTATATGTCAAGGTGGGTGGCGCATTTACGCCAGTAACCACTTAACACCAGGTGGGCTGTGAGCTCGTCCACCAATCAAAGCAATAAAAAAAAATAACATCCAAAACTTTTATTAATAAAACCATTTTTTTATTAATAAGATGCCAAATATTTATTAAAAATTCTTTGTATGTATTTAAAAATGTGAAAATTATGCACCCGTTTCCTGTGTTTGATTATTAAATATGTTTTTGGATTACGATCTGTAAAACTCGAATTACTTTAAAACGATCCTTCTGTAAGGCGATGATTGTGTCTACGTCACTTTATATTTCTTACGGTAAAGCGCGACAACGTAGATGAAGCATTTACTTGAACTTTTCTAACTGTGAAATTTGTTGCGGAATCGAGTTTAACGTCCATTATTTATTCAAAAATGGATATTTAGATTTGGTGAAATTTATTATGAAGACAAAGGAACAAATACTCTTAGGCATGGCAATACGCTGTAAATATTTCCTGGGGTACACACCGTATTTTTCTGCTAATTTACACATACGTTTGATAAATTATCTTATATAGTTCATTTGAATAAATAAGTATTAGCTTTACTGAATATTACACAAATTAATATTATTATATATATATATATCCAACGGCTTTTCATGCTCAGACGTAGAAATATCCATAACGCCTATAGTGATGTCTGATATACAATAGTATTTTGATGTTGTTCGTGTATTGTTTCAGAAATCTTTCTATCTATCTATTGATAAGCTCGTAATGCTAATATATAAAATTAAGTGTTTACTTTCTGAGGTAACTAAGTGAGATATTCATAAACATATTACTCAATACCCACGTGCACATGTAGATGTTGCATTATAATATCGAAACTCCTAAAATACTTTTACGAAAAGGTCTATCCATCTTACTGGTCCACGGGGAAAAGTCGACGCGGGATAACGAAAATCTATTTGTATAAAAATATTCAGATACAAAATCTTTAAGAGATTATGGATCAAATGGGATTGAGTTTAATACAACTTTAGCGTGTATGTAATGCGATTATTATTTGTTTTGCAGTCGAATGATGTTTGAAAATAATTCGTAGCAGTTTCAACAGCATCAGCCCAGAGACGTCCACTGCTCGCCATTATGATCAGTCCTGTACAACCTGCATCCAGCAGATTCCCGCGACCTTTGGCAAATCGTCGGTCCCGAAACGCATTACTGCTTCGCGGCAGAAATAGGCAGGGTGGTGGTACCTACTCCTGCGGACTAACAAGACGCCCTACCACCAGTTGAGCTCCAATCATAGTCAATTGCTCTTTGAATGCAGATTTTGTATCCGTAGACGAGTACGTCTATCTGGGATGTACATCTATTTGTCTACCTAGGAAGCAACTTCATAATAAAAAATAAGCTTTATTTTGTATTTGCGGAAATTAACAAAAATTCCACCCTTTTTCTCTGTCTACCTCATGTAAGAAACCTGAAGATGGTCCTCACTTGGGCGTTGATCAGTCGGCCAGCGTGTAAAATAGGACTGTACTTAAAAACTGATCAGAGAACACAGTCGTCGCATGGCTGAGCAATTTAGTGAGATTTGTTGAAATACTCTACTTTTTTCATTGCACAAGATCTCTTTTTCATTATTAATATGAACATGTAAATAAACAACTTACACAAGCTGCCATCACAAAGGGACATTCAAAATATCAAACATTGTTTTAACATGCCCACCGGATTTGTATAATTTCTGTAAATTGTAAAAACAAACAAACAGCCACAAACTGGCGCCATTTAATCCAACAACAAAACGCTGAAATGAATTATTCATTAAAGGTTAAAAGCAGAATTGTATGCCTAGCTTCAATACGGAATGTTACATATAATGGCCATAGTTTTTTTTGTTGTTATTAAGATCAAACGGTCGTGTAAGCTTTGTTGTAAAATAACTATAATATAAAATTTTACATGTTAAAACTAAAACTTCATTCGGATTGCCATGTGGCAACAGTGTTGATGGGAGAAATGAAAAACAACAAAAACCAGCAGAGAACGAAGTAAATGGAGTAGTTGAAAAAATACGTTGGAAGCTGTGTACTTTATAGTGAGCACGGACATAAAAATATGTAAAAGTCGAATTACAAATAAAGCAGTCCAGAATTAGGTCAACTACTGTAGTCTGTGTATTATTTGCTATCTGGTGGAACTCTAGTTTACGCTAGTAATCTGAAAGCATAACTGGGTATTGAAACGAAGCTTAAACCGGGCAAACATAATATGACCGGATACGAAACCTTCAAAACATCCACCGGAATATTTCTTGTTCTGCAACACTTTGACGTGACAACGTCTTATAATTCGATGGAGCCTACGAAAAACATGACTCATGCGGCGTTACCTCGCTCTGAGGCGTTCCACGATCACGTGGCTAAACTGGCAATAAATTTCTCCAATTATTTGACGACAACAAAGACGCGATCATGGAACGCCGTAGTCAATTCGAGTCTAATTTGAACATTGAAGATGTATAACGCTGTCACGTTCAACTATTGTCAGTAAACCGATTTTACAGACAACCGATTTTTTTAGATGTTTTATTTCTCATACCTATCTGCCAGTAGCATCTAGGGGCTATTCCAGCTTCACCTCGATTGGTGGGCGATCTCACGCGACTCGACCTGAGAGAATTTGCTAATAACATTAGGTGCTTGCGATGCCTAAAAACACCGAGAAGAGATCGGTATGGTCGGAAAAGCCATATTTATGGCGACGGCGGCTTTAGGTTGCCCAGTCGCGTCGTCGGGATCGCATCTTTGTGACGGCTACGATAATGGGACCATCGTGCTGCAACACTTTCAATTTTTCGTTTAAATTTATACTGAATATTTGTTTCTCTTTTATGTCAATGTTATCACTTTGTATTTTATTATCTACATATTAATACGTGAAGCAAAAACTTTGTATCCCTTTTTACGAAAATTGCGCGGACGGAGGACTATGAAATTTTCCACACTTATAGAGAATATAGAGAAGAAGTGCACAATGCTAATATTTTTTTAAAATAATGCATAAAAGATACATTAAATCAATAAAGAAAACATTACACACACTACATACCATGTATTTGACGCACACACGCATGCATACTATTTATTGTCAAACTTTTGTTCTTGACGTCTGTTGTCAAATTGAGATTAAATATTGTTTGTCTTTGTTAATATTTTTTATAGTATATATTCGCCAAGACTATTCTTGGCGAAAGTTGTGATTAGAGTAGTATAAAATAGAATCATAATAGTGTACAAACTTACAATTCCAATTAATTATAGTCGAATTTCGACTACTGCGGGACCTCTAGTGTTTGTAATTCTTTAAATGATATTTAGAATACAATCGATCGAACAAATACAGGAATGAAATATTTTGTAGGAGGTGGTAAGGGTAGACAAGTACCGTTGATCTGTCTTCTATTTTATGTTTACTCAATACTACTCTTGCTTGAATCGTCACTCTTTTATTACTTCTAAAACAACTTGATGTATACGTTATCTGTCCAAAAACCATTAATTGGCCTCCAATTCACAAATTTTGAAAGCTTAGGATTCTAAAGTCAATTACATAAAAAAAATCTGTTAATGTCTGATGAGATAGGTATAAATAAATGCGTAATGGGCCTGATACAGATGAGAAAGGAAAAAGAATAACATCGATGCGAATTAACTACACAGATTTGAAAATGCATCTATTAGAGACAGCGTATATAATTTAAAAATTCAACTGCAGAAAGAAGCCTTGACAAGTTTCATCTTAAAATGAAAACGCTTAGAATAAGCTTATGAATGATACTGTACTATTATTCGTTTTAAGAAGATCACAGCAACGATATCTGAATTGATTAAGGAATATGCCTTCATCGTATATTAGCCGGAAATGTACCGGATGTAGGCAAAGAGCTCTAGTGGGCGACTTGATTTACAACTTTACTGTGGGTACAGCAGACACGCTCGCTTGATCACCGATTAGAAATACGTCCCGATAAAAGTCGTATTTTATCAACTTGATAGCAGCAACTTTGATTGGTTTTGCCGAAGTCGAATGTTCGAAAAAAGATTTTCTCTTTTAACCGATATCTAACGATGTTCTTTCCAAATAAATTCAGTTTTAGTTTCGTAGCTTTCACAGACGCCATCAAAAAGTATCTACAGGTAATCTTGTGCTCATCTTATTCTTATGATTCTTAATAATCAAACAGTCGATCAATCCAGTACCTAGTCCGTGACCACGAAAACTGTAAAATACTCGAAACGTCAGCAATAATATTGACCACAAAAATTGTAAGATTAAACCGTAAGTTTTAATTATGTCTACGAATCGCGAAAACCGTAGTAAATACTAATCGAATCATTTACAGTTATTGAGGCCATATGGGCAGCGTTACGTGTGCTCTACACGCAAGAAGCTTAAGCACATTGCCATTATGAAAGTCAATTTTAATAAATACCTAAATATGCTAATAAACAATAATATTCAGTAGAAATGAATAGTATCATTTGCAGTTATGAGTGAACGGTCCCACGACCCCTTTGGTGATAATCGTTTACAGGAGCCGATAGACTACATAAATCATAGTCTATGTTGACACATGCGACGGGAGTCTCATTTGTGCTATAATATAACGGCTAATCCACTCTTCAAATCGAAAGCCTTAAGTGTTTCGCGGCAGAAATAGATAGAGCAGTGTTTTTTATATGTGCGGTCTTACAAATGTGCCCTACAACTAGTAAAATAGTGCCAATGTGAAAAAAAACTAAGTTGGACAGGGTCTTGTACCCATGTTTTTTTTTAATTGCTAGTTGGGTGGACGAGCTTACAGCCCACCTGGTGTTAAGTGGTTACTGGAGCCCATAGACATCCACGACGCAAACGCGCCCCCCCTCCCTGAGATATAAGTTCCAAGGTCTCAAGTATAGCCATGTCTTGTTGTTAATGGTTCATGATAGAATATACTCTACCTGTGATCATTTTAATTATGTTAAGTTCTGAAGGAACGTTTGCATGCCGCGTGTATCATCAAAAAATTGACACTACCACGACCTTTTCTTTTATATCAATTAGCACACGGATACATTATTCTTGCACGTGCAAAACTGCGCTGACCGCGTTCGCTCAAGTAGTAACCTATCCGAACTTACAATACGCCTTACCACCAACGATCTTTTTTCTATAACTGAACGTAATAAATCAACAAACATTCTCGTCGTATTTCCTCCGAAAATACAAAAAAAAAAAAAAACTCGGCCAAGGTTTCTGAACGAAAACATTGGGACGCATCCCTCGCGTCTCGAGTCACAGGGCGCGAGTATATTTCACCCGAGGGACAATACATCTCACGGCTTCCACGATAAGTAGCTCATACAGATATACTGATTTATATGGACCGAAAAAAATATTACAGTCAGATACACGTATCTGAGGTCGCAATAATACTCGTGACGGAACTATTTTCGCGGATTGAAAAAAAGAATGTTTTATCGCTTGAACGGTGAATATAAGGCTGAGTTACATCAAAAGTTATAAACTATTATTTAATAGGGCTTAGTTAAGTTAGCCAAGGATAGTACAATTTTGTAATCGAAAAACAATGTACAATATTTAAAAATGAATTTTTGTAGGCTTTTTTATTTCACTGTTCGTTTTCGTGACAGAGCCTATTCATAAAATTTTTAATCACAGTGGCAGTTCGCACAATAAATACAGTTTCTAATCTGCCAGCCTGTCAATGTAGATGACAATGATCACAGTCGTTTCAATATAATATAACTAGCGACCCGCCCTCGCTTCGCTTCGGAAACATTAAAACACACATGAAACAAAAAAAAGAAAAAAAAAAATTAAAAAAGTAGCCTATGTTCATCAGGGACAATGTCGGCTTCTAATGGAAAAAGAATTTTTCAAATCGGTCAAGTAGTTTCGGAGCCTATTCGAAACAAACAAACAAACAAATCTTTCCTCTTTATAATATTAGTATAGATGTACTTATGATGTCGTCGTGGCCTCAAGGATAAGACGTCCGGTGCTTTCATATCGAGCGATGCACCGGTGTTCGAATCTCTCTTTTACGTTGTAGATGCCTATGGGCTCCAGTAACCACTTAACACCAGGTGGGCTGTGAGCTAGAAAAAAAAATGTTGTGTGTAATTTAGCAATAGCTAAGTAGTGAATTTTTAATCTAAAAGTAACATTAAAATCATTCGTTAATCAAATGGAAGAATTTGTGTTATGTTATAGAGTATGTTGATAAATATTTTCCATCGCTTTCTATACTCAGTATAGTAGTAACTTTATTCTGGGCGTGTGTTTTCCCATTCGATATTTTACGTTTGTTTGGTTTATTTTACGAGACGGTTTCGATATGAATTTTATTTACATGAGAGTATGGTTCCTCTGAAGATGTCACATTGAAATGCCTTGAAAGCTTAAAATCTATTTTCATTCCTAAGTTTGCAGTCGGAAATGTTTATACTCTTTTCTTTTTAACTTCTTTTTTTTCTCTACCTATTTTCTGGTATCTCAGGGGACTATACCAGCTAGGTACACCTGGACGAATAGGTGACTCAACCTGAGAGCTCGATAACACTAGTCTAAAGAAGAGCAATGCTTCACAGAATCTGCCACAAAATCGGAATCGCGACCCACTGAGAAAATCCAGCGAGAAAATCAGTGGTCTAAAACTTCTCTACAGAAAGTTCTTTATTACGCTTATCAACGAGCTCACTTTCTGCTTAGTGTAAGCCTGCTACCGGCCACCGATTGAGACATGAGGTCGATGTATTAGTTGTCAATTGTCTCAACCATCCTTTCAATCAGAACTATGGACAATAAATCCAAATTGGTGATCTCAATACGCTAGTAAGATACACAAAGAATACTAGTACCTATTCTACCCGTTTTTAATTAAGCAACCAATTAATATAACCCAAATATAATCCTAAATAAAAAATTGATGATTAAATGGAACCATCTGAAGTTAATTAAATTTATAATAGTATAATCCGACAAAGTTCACAGTGGACGACCCTTCTCGGGAACATTACGTTATAATCTCTGGTTTGTACACCACACATTATTAGTTCTCTCACACCACACAAACATTTAATCACTGTTACTGCGGCTAATGCGAAACATTATTTCGGACGAAGAAAGCCAGTAGAAATATAGCCGGGACGTGTTCAACAAAACAATGTACTATTCGTTTCCTTATGAGATTGATGGCTTGAGAATATGGTTATGTTATGCTAGGAGCAATTGATAAAATATAACGCTGTATTTCGTTGAGAACTATTATTAATATTTAGTATGTGAAAGTTATTAATATGTAAATATAAAAAATATTATATGTGAAAAACGTTTTCATTTTTGTGAAAGTCAGTCTTTACTTATGAAATTGTCATTTTACAAGACTGGCCATTTGCAACGTAATTTATCTATGACTGGTAAATTCTAAATTCAAATTAAGAGTATTTTAAACACATGGTATTCTATTTTCAAATTTAGTAATTTTTTTATTGCTTAGTGTTTTGTTTTTACTACATTTGTATGTTTTTCATCAATAAGGACACGAAAAAAACACGAGTAATCATGGAATAGGGGTCGCGGTCGCAATGGCGCATGAACGGTTCACAATATGAATGACGTGTAAGAAGTGAACGCCATAAACTTATGTGCATAGCTCATTATTGGTTTGAAAGCTGCTGACATAGTAATTTTGATCAAAAAAACGAACCTCGTGGTCACTTGAAAACTAAAGTCTACAACTACGAAGTAAAGGCGAATACTGAATCTAACGCAGAGGTAACAGCAGCATTCATCCATCCAAACAATCATCGTCAGCCTGTATCCATTACTAGATGTAGGCCCCTTTTTTTATTTTATTTTTTTATTGCTTAAGTAGGTGGACGAGCTCACAGCCCACCTGGTGTTAAGTGGTTACTGGAGCCCATAGACATCTACGACGTAAAAGCGCCACCCACCTTGAGATATCAGTTCTAAGGTCTCAGTATAGTTACAACGGCCACCCCACCCTTCAAACCGAAACGCATTACTGCTTCACGGCAGAAATAGGCCTCGCCCATAGTCCGCCACAATGAACGGTCCTACGCCTTCTACATCCAGTCTTTTTATACAGCGCTTTAAATCAGGATACGTAGCGTACAAGAGCAGCGATCGTCGGGAATGTCCTGCCAAAGTCATGCACACTGTACGACTCGACATTAATTACTCCGTTCAACCAGCTCGTGAAATATGAACCTGCAGCGATATCCCGTTGCATTGTGATTCCTTTGAATCATTTATGAGATTGAATAGCAAACATCTCTGCGGCACTGTTTTGGATACGCACAGGTCGGGTTTTTTACGCATAAGATCTATTACAATGAATATACAATACAATTATATAAAACATTAACATTACCCCTTTTTTATTGCTTAGATGGGTGGACACAGCTCACAGGCCACCTAGTGTTAAGTGGTTACTGGAGCCCATAAACATCTACAACGTAAATGCGCCACCCACCTTGAGATATAAGTTCTTAGGTCTCAAGTATAGTTACAACGGCTGCCCTACACTTCAAACCGAAACGCATTACTGCTTCACGGCAGAAATAGGCAGGGTGGTGGTACCTACCCGCGCGAACTCACAAGAGGTCCTACCACCAGACCTACCACCACCTACCCTTGTTTATTACAAAAAAGCTACGTCTTAGTTTTTACACAATTAACCATTGTGTCTTGGTTATAACAACTATAACTTCTTTTATACAAACAAACGTAATTACTGCGAATTAATTCACAAAATATGACTTAATATTCACAATACATATTTTAATGATTTTTACATGACTATGACATTAATTTATTTTACATAAATTACTTTTAACTAATATAAATTAACAATAATAGATGGCGCCAATAACATAATTTGCATAACAATTACAATCCTTAATTAAATTATTACTGTTAATTATAATATAAATCATATATATTGTGAGCATTTTCACATCAAAACAGTGTCTGCTAAATATTAAACATGGTAGAATAACAGTTTCATCTTCCTAATAATAAATAAATAATAACGTAGAATAAGTAAACTAAACTCTATAATATTATTCTCTTTATTACGGTTATTACTGTTTATTACTGTTTATAACGGCCGTTTGGTGTAGTGGTAAGTGACATGGTCACTACACAAGGGGGTCGCGGGTTCGAATCCTGCCAAGGGAAGATATTTGTATGATAAATATAAAATTAAATGTGTTTTCCAGGGTTATGGATGTATATTAAATATATGTATAATAAAAATCTTACATTTATTTCCGTTATCTGGTATCTGTAACATAAGTTCTTTACGAACTTATCACGGGACTGATTGTTAGTAAATATTTATAAAATGTATTATATTATTGTTATATATTATATTGTCAATAGTGGCGTTTGCGCCCATATACACGTATATAAATCATATTCTGTGGACATATTTTTCTTAATGCAATTTTAAAATGCAACTTATTAGTATACCTACGCATCGTCCAACAAATCGATTACAGTTGCGCTTAAAAGACAAGCCTTTTGACATAAGTAAGCATAATCATAATTTATTTGATGACAATGGGTCCAGAACGTGCTGCTTGAGAACACTTCCAACTTCAACGTAGACGCTCTCCGACTGAAAACGATATAATTAATTATGAAAATTTTTTTTTTTTTTTTTTTTTTTTTTTTTTTTTTTTTTTTTTTTTTTTTTTTTATGATTGAAAGTTTACTGGTGGCCCGAAGGCCTTTCCAGTTTCACCAGGACAGGTGGGCGAGCAAAGGCTCAGCCAAGAGGGGTGGGATTTGCTAACAACTGCCCGAGCGCCTCCGAAGGAGACCTAACAACTCAAGAGCAATTGTTTCGCGAATGAATCTACTACCGGATCGGAATCGCGACCCGCTGAGAAGATCCGGCGAGAAACTCAGCGGGCTGATGCATGGGTTAGGTTGCACGTCGACCTCTTTGTCGAGTTCGACGAGTACGGTTACCGGGGTCCCTAAGCCTGCCCCTAGTATTAGAGCTGAAGGCATCTAATGCAAAGGTTATTGGATCTGATGGATCCGTAAGGACGTGTCTAGGGCGTCGACGGTGACTGGCTCCTGCATGATCAGGATTCGGAGAGTAGTCAGCGGCGGCAACGATAAGGCGATTATCATGACGCATAGCCTTATCGAAGTATCGTTCCGACGCTGACTTCATGTATTTCCGAATTGATTCGAGGCCCAGGTCGTCGTGTAGGTCAACGTTCCTCACGAACCACGGAGCGCCGACAGCTAACCTGCAAAAGCGGGATTGTAGGGATTGGAGGGTGTCTATGTGTGTGCGGGCTGCGTGAGCGAACACCACACTCGCGTAAGTCATGACGGGCCTTATGCAAGTTTTGTAAAGTGTCACCTTGTTCCGAAGGGACATTTTACTCCGCTTACAGATCATGGGGTAGAGTCTACCGAGAATAAACGCGGCACGGTCACGGACTGATTTTATATGCGGGCGGAATGTCATCGATGCATCCAGGGTAACGCCCAGGTACTTGACCTTCCTGGCCCAGGGTATGGGTTGACTAAAAAGAGTAATCGGGGGTGTGAGATTCCTCCTCCTAATCCGGGAGGAAATCCGTGTGGAGCTTCCCCTCTGAAATAGCACCGCAGTACTTTTCGCTGGGTTGATGTCTATGCGCCATTTTCGGAACCACTGTCCTAGGGCTAGGGCTGCGCTCTGAAGCTTCTTCGCGATTAGGGACTTATTTCTACTAGAATAGTAAACAGTCGTGTCGTCGGCGAATAAAGCTAAATGGGTCGGCGGCGACCGGGGAATATCGTTGACGAATAAGCTAAATAGGAGGGGTGAGAGGACAGAGCCTTGCGGGACTCCAGCTGTGAGAGGTCGTGGGGAGGAGCGGGTTCCCTCGACTCGATATCGAAAAGAGCGGTTCGACAAGAAGTCCCGTATGATGAGCACGAGACTATCCGGCACGCCCATGTTGAATAGTTTGAAAATCAAACCATTGTGCCAGACTTTGTCGAACGCTTTTGCGACGTCGAAGAAGAGAGCTCCCGTGTATAACGGTTTTGGTCGATTAAGCCCCACAAGAATGTGCTCCGTGAGGCGGTGCACCTGTTGAACGCATGAATGATTTGTACGGAATCCGAATTGTTCATCGATGAGAATGCCCTTGGATGAGACGAAATCTCTGAGGCGCTTGTAGAGCAGACGCTCATACAGTTTGCCTAGAGACATGAGGAGGCTAATCGGGCGGTATGAAAATCTATTGTTGATCGAAGATGAAAATATACACAATTTTTCTTAGTATAACTTAAGCTTTTTAATGTTCCTAAGTGTAGTTATTCAATACTAAGTCACTTAACACTAATTAAGAATAGTTAGAACACTATTAAGCGATAAGGAGCGGCTTGGCTCTGCCCGTGGCATTGCTGAAGTCCATGGGCGACGGTAACCCCTCACCATCAGATGGGCCGTGTGCTCGTCTGCCTACAAGGGCAATAAAAAAAAAAAAAGTTTAGTGCAAATTTTGCAGACTATTAAAAAAAAAAAAAAGATTTCGCTGCATTAGAAATAAAAAAAAAAAAAAAAAAAAAAAAAAAAAAAAAAAAAAAAAAAAAAAAAAAAAAAAAAAAAAAATTTTAAAATTTTTTTTTTTTTTTTTTTTTTTTTTTTTTTTTTTTTTTTTTTTTTTTTTTTTTTCATTCGCCATTGTACCGCGTTTTTTTTTTTTTCTCTTCCCGCCCCTGTACTTGATATCACGCTGTATCGCTCAAAAATTGTTGTTTACAGCCCTCGAATGGCGGCTTATTGAAATTTATTGGCTTCAAAGCTCAGTTCATACGTGCCAGATAATGATGTTGCCGAAACATCGTTTTCGTGTAAACAGAATAAATTGAAGGCCCGCTTCGACATGAGGTCAACGTAACTGTGACCTGTTACGCGTGTGATCAAACCGGTCTATGTATTATTCATCATAGACACATATTGAAGGTTTGAAGGGTGGGGTAGCCGTTGTAACTATACTGAGACCTTAGAACTTATATCTCAAGGTGGGTGGCGCATTTACATTGTAGATGTCTATGGGCTCCAGTAACCACTTAACACCAGGTGGGCTGTGAGCTCGTCCAGCCATCTAAGAAATAAAAAAATAAAAATTTTTTAATCAAGATTCGAAACGCAATTACTGCATATGCGAATACGAATAGTCCGCTCTCGTATTAAAGATCCGAAATATGTTTTAGAAGCAATATAGTTAAATATTAATCGCTAATGAGTTGCTTATATATTCATAACCCCGTGTTTGTATCCCGTGATTATTAATCAAATAATTAAACAAATATGACCTTATGAAATTTGCAATTTAAATTTACGGTGAGTCAACCAGAATTAATCTCACCATTTAAGTAAACATGATTTTTTTAAGATTAATTTTACAATATCAGCAAATACCAGGAAATATGTAAAGAAAATAGGTTTGAAATAGAACAATGGGCAAATATTTGTTTTTTTTTTATATTTCAAATCACTCTACAATGTAATAAACATCCTGTATGCTAATAATTAAGGCAACCTTTGAAAGAGAAAATCTTATGAGGATTAATATAGAAGCGGCTGAAATCGGTTCAACGCGTCCCAAAGGACTTGCGCCCCGGGCACAGATTACCGGGTTATAGTTTGAAAGGATTACCCGAAACTCTCATCGACTGTTCACCTACAAACAAACCATTCAGGTTTCATTCTGGATTCCCTATGCCAGCTAGATACCAACCTATTTTCAACAAATATAGTCCAATGCGTAACGATTTTACGCGTAGCTTGCTTTATTCTTTTTCTTCTTCATAGCTTCTTCATGATAAATAAAAAAACTGCTCCTTGAAACATGAGATCGAAGTCTCAATTGTATTTTATAACGGCTGGCCCAGCTTTCACACAGGAACGCAAGACTGGTTTGTGACAGAAACAGGCATGGTGTATTTACATATCAGCACGGGAACGCATTATGCTCTAATACCAATTATTATACAAATTTATAAATTGTGAGGGTATTGTTTTATGGTATGGGTGGACGAGCTCACAGTCCACCTGGTGTTAAGTGGTTACTGGAGCCCATAGACATCTACAACGTAAATGCGCGATCCATCTTGAGATATAAGTTCTAAGATCTCAGTATAGTTACAACGGCTGCCCTACCCTTCAAACCGAAACGCATTACTGCTTCACGGCAGAAATAGGTAGGGCGGTGGTACCTACCCGCGCGGACTCACAGGAGGTCTTACCACCAGGAATTACGCAAATTATAATTTTGCGGGTTTCATTTTTATTACACGATGTTATTCCTTCACCGTGGAAGTCAATCATTAATTGTCCTTCATCTTAGTGGACTTGAGTGAATAGGCATAGATAGTCTCATTAATCGATACGAGTAAAACGTCGTATTTTTAAGCTATTGTTGCTTCATGTCCATGGCCAAATGGTATACACATCCAATATCCGAGGCCTTATAAATATGACGGCACAATATCAAAATTCTGAGATTATGCAGTGGTTTGATAAAGAATCCTGAATTCATTTGCTTTCTGTGTGCAGGGATAGGACATATACATGAGCTTAATACACGACCATCGATTACATCGTCCACAAGTGTAAGGATGTGTTATGTGGCCTGGTTGAGGTCCTTGTTGCGGGAACAAACAGGCCCATGTATCGGTCACCACCAACAGCCGGGGACTAGGAAATGAGCCTGAAAGGAATAACCATTATCCAGGTATCCAGAATTAAACCGAAGTACTTCAACTATACCTCGATTTTAATCATCTAAACATGACGCTCTCCAAGGCACATCAAAAGGCTCGAAGAAGGCCTTGGAAAAGAGCGCACCTCAGCATTCAGTCATTCCCAATGTTAAGACATTTATTAAGGGGTCCAGGGTACAAGGCCTTCCGAAACATCGCACATCGCGGAGATCCCTACCCACCGCCTACCTACCTACCCACTGCATTACTCTCCAGCACCACGCACGTTACGGATGGCCTCTGGTCCACTCTGAGTCCTTTAGTACTGTTCCGTCGACCACGATTAGGTGTCCAACGATGTGAGCTATCAGAACACGTTCCAAGATTCCAACAACTTGCCTATTTAGTAGAGCATCAAAATAAGCCGCCAGAGAATTTTGAGGATTTACGAAATGATTACAAAACCTTGAAAACGAGCTGTTTTCTGAGTAAAAGGATTTTTATTATACCAATTTATGTTACAAATAATGTATTACTATAATTCTAAGTGTTCGTAATTTACTCAAAATAAAGCTCTTGTGTTTTCTCATAAAACGTATTCTGTCACGGTTCTTACCGAACCACTTACTCGACAAAAACAATCCCGTTTCACTTGTGGTAATGTAAGAGGATATTTTTTTAAGTTAAAAGCCCCCTTTCGACGTAAGTCCGTTACAAAAAGTAAGCCTAGCTACCAGAGAGAGAGCCCATTAAATATTTGTAGTATCATATTTTTAGTATAAAAGAAACAATAAAAAGTTAGTCCCGGCTGCCTGAGAAGTTAGTTGAACAGCAAAAATATATCACTGCTCCCTCGGAGCTTAGTCTTACTTGAAGCAAAGCTATATAACATTTCATTAGCGGTCAGCCGACTCGTTCCAGTTACAGAGACAATAAATTTTCATTTTTGCTAAAGGACAAGTGAAAAGAAAAGATAAATAGGAACAGTTTTGCTGACCACATTAACTAAGCGATGCATACAAAAGGCTACGCTTTGATCTGAAGATTTTTGTATTCTTATATTATTTTAATTAAATTTTTACACGCGTATCTATGTCTTGAAGGCATGTGCATTAATGGACAAATTTAAAAAGTAAAAATAAAATTATATTCCAGTTACATTTCCATTGAGCCTGATAGATTACTTAATTAGCACATTCCTTTATAGGTACTTCGAAAAATTTGCAAACATTTGTACTTGTGTTTATATTTCGATTTTGTATAAATTTTTGACTTGACTGATTTATTTACCGTGAACACTCGTAAACATGTTTTAGGAAGATGCAAACTAACAACGGGTCCACAGTAGAATCAGGCGAGCTCATAGTACGTTTATATCGGGGTAGTTACATTACGTTCAGTAAAATAAAAAATACGCACATCTCTCAAGACGTCAGCTACTAGGGTAATCAAGCCAGACATTAATAAATACTATTACGATTGACGCTCACTACTACTGATAACCGAACCCTTCGGGAAAAGCCAAGAATGCTAATAAATTGTGAGTGTCAACAATAAATATAATTAACATTGTAAATGTTGTTTGTTTATCTCTCTTTCAGGTCAAAATTAAGCAACGGACTGATATGCTTTTTTTTCAAAACGATTAATATAAAAATAATATCAAATAATAATAAGATAAAAAGAATAACACGGGAGGTGTTACACGCGGGGGCTTCCTTCGTGGGTGTCGTAAGAGGAGAGAGACTAAGGGATTATCTAGAGAATGGGCAGCAGCGTTCTCCAAGTATCATAAGAGCACAGTGCGATCGCCAACCCAGATATTAAGCGTGATGATTACGGCAAAATCCGGGGCAGAGATCCGTGTGGCCGTTGTTAGAATGACTGCAAAGGACACGGCCCCGGCCCGGATGGAGTCCACGGCCGGGTAATGGCCTTGGCCCTCGGTGTCCTAGAGGACCGGCTCCTGTAGCTATATAATGGTTGCCTGGAGTTGGGACGGTTTCCAATGCTCTGGCGGACGGGCAGACTCGTGTTGTTGAGGAAGAAGGGGCACCTGGTGAATACAGTCACCGGGTATAGCCCTATCGTACTGCTGGACGAGGCAGGCAAATTCCTGGAATGTAACCTGGCTGTCCGCATCGTTCAGTGCCTGGTCGGGGTTGGAGCTGATCTGTCGGCGGAGCAGTACGGCTTCTGGTAGAACCGTTCGACCGTGGATGCGATTCTTCGCGTGCGGGCCCTCTCGGACGAGGCCGTCTCAGGGGGTGGGGTGGTGCTGAAGGTGTCTTTTAACATCGCCAACGCACTAGCACCCTGCCCTGGACCATGATAGGAAGAGCACTGGAGAGGCATGGAGTGCCCCTCTATCTCTGCCGCCTGGTTGGCTCCTACTTGAAGACCAGGTCGGTCGAATGTGGGTTGCGTCCATCGCTTCCTCCAGTGTAATTTGAATCACTCCGCCAGGGCACCAGATCTCCTCGTCCACACCATGGCGGAGTGGTCTATCGACGTCGTTGTCGCCGCGGAGCCGTACTTCGTCACCATCCACCAGGACTGCTGGATCGAGGACGTCGACGGTTCCGTGGCCATACTAATAAGACAGTCCGCGGCGTTACCCCCCTTGGATATGGTGGCCAGGGAATCCGGGTACGTCGTGGCTACGATCGACGGGACCATCGTGACCGGGGCGTACTTTTCTCCGAACAGGAGCCTCGCCGAATTCGAACAGTTCTTGGGTGGGCTCGAGGCGCTTTTACACCGCTTCGGGTCTCGCCCTGTCATCGTCGCGGGGGACCTCAATGCCAAATGGCTTGAGGCTTGGGGCTCCCCCGCATCGATGCGCGAGGCGAGGCCCTTTCGGAGTGGGCGATCGCAACCAGCCTCTGTCTCCTAAACAGAGGTACGGTCGCGATTTGCGTGCGGTGAAACGGGAAGTCTCACGAGGACGTGACATTCGCGTCCCCGTCCGCCGCATGCCTGACCCACGACGCGCTCGAAGGGGCGAAGACGCTCTTGGATCATAGATATGTCTGATTCAAGCTCTGCGGGTCCTCCTTGTCGTCGACGTCGTCATCTTCGGCGTTAGCTGCGGGTGCCCACGGTGAGGAGGAGCTCCCGCAAGGTGCGCCCCGTTCGTTCCCCAGATGGGCCTTGAAACGAATGGATAAGGAGCTGCTGATGAAGGCGGCCGCTGTTGCTGCGTGGGAGCCAAAAACCGCGCGGCTTTTTTTTATTTTTTTTATTGCTTAGATGGGTGGACGAGCTCACAGCCCACCTGGTGTTAAGTGGTTACTGGAGCCCATAGACATCTACAATGTAAATGCGCCACCCACCTTGAGATATAAGTTCTAAGGTCTCAGTATAGTTACAACGGCTGCCCCACCCTTCAAACCGAAACGCATTACTGCTTCACGGCAGAAATAGGCGGGGCGGTGGTACCTACCCGTGCGGACTCACAAGAGGTCCTACCACCAGCTTGCGGATGTGGATGCGGAGGTCGATTGGTTCCGGGGCACTATGGCAAGAACTTGTAACGCCGCCCCCGTAGACCACGTGGAGGTGCGTTCTGGTGGTCGCCCGAGATCGTGAGACTCCGCGAGGAGTGTGTAAGGGCACGCCGCTGGAGCGCACGCCACCGCCGCTGCCGTCGTCGCGACACTACATTCGCGGACACGGCGGCCCGGCTGCACGCTGACCGTTGCCAAAAGCATGTGGCGTTGCAGCTGGCCATCGGCGAGGCCAAGAGACAGAGTATGAAGACTGGCTTGCGCAGGCGTGGTAAACATCGTCGCAAGGATCCGACGGTTGGGGCTCGAGGTGGCGCTCGAAAAATCCCATGCCCTGTTATTTCACGGGCCGGAATGGCGCCGCCTGCGGATGCCCACCTCGTGATCGGAGGCGTTCGCATCGGGGTAGGAGTGACCGGTCTCAGGTACCTTGGCCTTGAACTGGATGGTTGTTGGAGCTTCCGCGCTCACCTTGAGAAATTGGGCCCTCGGCTGATGGCGACGGCCGGCTTCTTCCTAACGTCGGGGGCCCCGATGAGGTGACGCGCCACCTATACATGAGAGTGGTGCAGTCGATGGCACTATACGGTGCTCCGGTATAGTGCCAGGCCCTGACCCACAAGAACATCGCCGCGCTGCGACGTCCGCAGCGTGCGATCGCGGTCAGGGCCATCCGAGGATACCGCGCCGTCTCCTACGAGGCGGCGTGCTTGCTCGCCGGGATGCCACCCTGGGACCTGGAGGCGGAGGCGCTCGCTGCCGATTACAGGTGGCGTAGCGACCTTCACTCTAGGGGGGAAGGGCACCCTGGCGAAGGGGTGATTAGAGCGCGGAAGCTTCAATCTTGGCGGTCCGTGCTGGAGGCGTAGTCTCGTCGTTTAGCGGACCCGTCGTGAGGCTTCCGTACCGTTGAGGCGGTCTGCCCGGTTCTCGTGGACTGGGTGGGCCGCGACCGCGGATGTCTCACCTTCCGGCTTACCCTGATGTTGACCGGCCATGGGTGCTTTGGCCGGTACCTATTCAAGATAGCCGGAAGGGAACCAACAGCGCAGTGCCACCATTGCGCAGAACGCGACGAGGAAGACATAGCGGAACACACATTGGCGCGTTGCTCTGGTTTCGACGAGCAGCGCGCCGCCTTCGTCGCGGTCATAGGAGAGGACCTCTCGCTGCCGCGCGTCGTGGCTACGATACTCGGCAGCGACGAGTCCTGGAAGGCGATGCTCGACTTCTGCGAGTCCGCCATCTCGCAGAAGTAGGCGGCGGAACGAGAGAGGGAGAACTCTCCCCTTTCCGCAACAATCCGTCGCTGTCGAGCCGGGGGCCGGAGGAGGGAATACGCCCGTACGTCCCGGCCCCTGTAGGTAGCGGCTTCCTCCCGGTGAAGGTCAAGCGGTGACCTGAGAGCTAGAGAACGCGCGGCGCGCTGCCAAGGAGATTCGAAAGAGCAGC